>NW_026610399.1:914841-1073332 GCF_029499605.1 Hyla sarda
AGTAGAAATTAGGAAATTTCAGGAAACAATTCTATGGAACGTCACCGAACAGACGCATCACACATGGAGAAACCAGTTGGGCCTCTGTAAATATAGCTGGAGGCATGGACCTGGGGCAGACAGAGCAGATTGAGGTTTATTGGCAGATTCCAGGGGTCCGACAGCCGAGTGCAGAAGTATTAGGTCTTACCAATTGTCAGAAGATGTCTTTGGGGGGTCAATTTTGCACATGAAGACACCTCAGCGTTATTAGTCTATGCCCTATCACGGGACTGAAAAACTCTGTATTACAATGTAACCTTTAATTTATACAGTAGATCCTAAACCAAAACAGTCCACAAAAGATGTGGTTCCACAATTTTCTGCAACAGGTGAGGGGATTGATAGTGCAACTAATTGTGACCCCCAAAAAGACAACTCTGCCCCAAAAAACATTCCTGTTATTTAAAAATCATACCCCACCGTGTTTCCCTCCCCCCCCAAATTAAAAGATGGCAGGGTTCATCAGGGGACATATAGGGCCACTAATAGTGTTATAATTATTTGCAAAAGTTACAGTAATGTCAGATAAACACTGGGGGTGTTAGTTCAACCGTATGCCAAATATTTACCCCAAGTGACAATTGTGGCCCTTAAAATTGTTCCTGTTATTTTAAAATCATATCAAAACACGTTTTGGGGTTCATCAGGGGACATTTCACAGGATTGTATGGAACAGATAAATACAAATGGATGGCAATGCATGATGAAAAAACATATATTAAACAACCATGTTCAAAAAAAGTAAATACCAAGGTTTAAACTTAGACAACAAACTCAGATACCCCTTAAATACATCAATGGGGCTATGATAAATAGAGATACCACAGGGGTATCTGAGTGAGTTGTCCAAAATTAGACCTTGGTATTTACTTACTAAAGTGTAGGGTTAGTTAATGTATATATTTTCATTATGCCTTGTTAACCATTTGTGTTTATCTGTTCAGTACAATCCTGTCGTATGTCCCCTGATGAACCCTGAAACACGTCGGGATATGATTTTGAATTAACAGGAACAATTTTTAGGGTTACAATTGTCCCCTTTGGGTCAGTAGTTGACATTTTGTTGTACTAACACCCCCAGTGTTTATCTGACAATATCTATTGCCAATGATTATGGCGCTATTGGTTTAACTTTAGTTTTTCTGGCAGAATTTTGCCTTTTTTAAGTATAAATTAAAGGTTAGGTATGAATACAGAGTTTTTCAGTCCTGAGATGATGAATGTTTTGCCAAATACACTACTTTTATCTCAGTCAGTCCCCCGCTGTAATACTTATTAGTCTCCGCCCCCACAATTTGAAGTGGATGTGAGTGACATCTCCATAGCTCAACAAGACATACAACAGTCCCCAACTAGTTGAGCAACAAGCTCATCACTGGCAAATTTATGCCAGACTTTTTGGATTAGTTACTTGCTGTGATCAGTAGTGTTGGGCACGAATATTTCAAATTTTTATCGCGAATATCGCAAATTCGTGAATTCGCGAATATTGCGAATATATTCGCTATATATTCGAAATTGCGAATATTCATTTTTCCGCATATTCGCATATTCTTTCTTTTCACTTGTGGGCCAATTAGAATGATGTAAATACACTTGTCAGAGGTTATCAACAACATCCCTAGCAACCAATAGTAAAGTTGCCCCCCCCCCCCTCACTGTTTTCTTGTGAATATGCGAATATAACGAATCCGCGAAATCCGCGAATATAGGACAAATTTTTGTCTATATATTCGCAAAATATTGCAAATTTGAATATGGCCAATGCCGCTCATCACTAGCGATCAGATGTTTTCTAAATGATAGGTAAGAATTTTGGGAACATCCATGGGCACAAACAAGGCCCCTCATAATAGTTGTCATACTTGTGTAAGAGCCGAATTTTTGCAAAGGATCATCAGGGTGATTCTAAAAGGGGACATATTATGTGTCACGCTTAATGCTAAATGCTAATTTTTCCCCTCATTCATATAGGACACAACCCCACTTGTATCCCAAAATGTAATTAAACAACCTAAATTAATACAGCCCCCCCCCCCCCCCCAGATCACTTTATCTTAATGCAGATTCTAGAACACATCTCCCTTTATACAGACCCCAGACTAGACTAGACCGGGATCTCAGACCAGACTATCCCCAAAATACACACCTAAGATATCACTCTCCAAATGACAGACCACAGACTAGTCTAACTCCAAAAATATAGACCAGTGGTCTTCAATAGAGAAGGAGCGAACTTACAGTAAATTCGATTCGTCACGAACTTCTCGGCTCGGCGGTTGCTGACTTTTCCTGCGTAAATTAGTTCAGCCTTCAGGTGCTCCGGTGGGCTGGAAAAGGTGGATACAGTCCTAGGAAAGAGTCTCCTAGGACTGTATCCACCTTTTCCAGCCCACCGGAGCACCGGAAAGCTGAACTAATTTATGCAGGAAAAGTCATCAACTGCCGAGCCGAGAAGTTCGTGAGGAATCGAAGTTACTGTAAGTTCGCTCATCTCTAGTCTTCAACTAGCATACCTCCAGATGTTGCAAAACTACAAATCCCAGCATGCCCGGACAGCCAACGGCTGTCCGGGCATGCTGGGAGTTGTAGTTTTGCAACATCTGGAGGTCTGCTAGTTGAAAACCACATATATAGACCAAAGACCAGACTACCCCTTTACTACGCATTATCATTTAAACGCAGACCCCAGACCAGACTATCCCCAAAATCAGACCACAGATGGGACTATTCCCATAGTACAGATCCCAGACCAGACTGTCGGTTAAATACGGACCCCAAACTATCCCCCAAAATTCTAACCTAGTCCAGACTAGCCCTTTAAGCTATCTGAAAGGTAACATGTACCAGCTCACTCCATGGCCTGTCGCAAGTCGGACCAGTGTGGACAGTACTTCTTAGACTGCGTTCGCACGGCCTTCTAGACCCATTCCGTCCGTTCTTAAAAACGGACTTTAAAAAAACGGACAATAACGGATGCAAACGGATGTTATCCATTTGTATCCGTTTTTGTTCAGTTAATAAACTAAAAACATTTTTTTTTTGTTCTGAGCATGCTCAAAAGTTAAAACGGATTGGAAAAACGGATGCAAACGGATGACATTAAAGGCTCATCCATAGACTCAGGCTCATTTCCATAGACTTCAATGTTAAATTTACTGTATCCGTTTTTTTCTTCAGTTTTTTTGGACGGAAGAAAAAATACTGCATGTGCCGTTTTTTCTGCCGTAAAAAAAAAAAAACGGAAATGAGTGCAGACAGGTACAAACGGGCGCAAATGGATGGTAAAAAAAATCCCATTGACATGAATGGGATTTTTTTTTAACCGTTTTGAATCCGTTTACAGCCTGCAAAAAACTGTTTAACTTTCTGGAGCCAATTGATATATATATATATATATATATATGAATATGCAAATCAGCTCATTACATCACTTTTTTATTAATATGCAAATCAGCTCATTACATCATTTTTTTAATATTTTTTTTTATATGCAAATCAGCTCATTACATCACTAAATACTCATCCCGTTTATATATATATATATATATATATATATATATATATATATATATATACATATAATCGTTTTTCGCTGCAATACTGATCCCAAACCAGACTATCCCAAAAAATTCGGACTCCACACCAGACAATCCGCCTTTTACAGTCCACAAACTCTCTGAAAACACAGGGCAGGCTATCCTCAAAACACAGACCTCAGACTAGTCTTCTCCTAAATATAGACTCCAGACCAGACTATCCCAAAGCATAGAATACAGAATCTCCAAAACAGATTCTAGACCTGGCTATGCCCAAAGTAGAAACCTGAGACCAGTCTACCTTAAATACAGACCAGGCAGACAGATACTCACCTTTCCCCATTCCTGCAGTCCACCCTCCTTCGGGGTTGCACCACAGACCCCAGCATTGTTGGCATCAAGACACCCAGGACTGAGGGGGACTGCAGAAATGGGGAGAGGTGAGTATATATTCGGCAGCAGGAGAATTGCATTTTTTTTTTCAGGATACTCACCCACAATTAGAGTAATTAAGACGAGATTTTACCCAGGATCTTCGCCAGTGGCGCTGCATTACCCTTTCCACTGCGCTAATTTGGAGTTTATAATGAAATATTGCAGTAATATTTCTTTTTTTTTTTTTTTTGCCAAGATAAATTAATTAGGAAACGACTTGATATTTTCTCTCTTGAATTAAAGTCTTGAAATCCTCCTCGGAGTGAAGATTATGTGGATAGGTGGGGGAGCGCGGCCGGGGCGGCGGGTTCTCTCACCTGACCGTGTTGACTCAGAAACACAATTAACAGTTTTTGTCCCTCGGAGACGCAGGTGACGCTGTTTACCGACTGGGTGCGAAATCCATATTATTCTCCTGTCAATTATAGGAGACAGACGGGTCTGGTTTATTTTTATCCGGTGAATCATGTGGGTTTAGTTTTTTTTGTTTTTTTTTTACAATATTTGCTCTGGTTAAAGGGGCGGTCCAGGATAAAAAAAAAAACATGGCTGCTTTCTCCAAAAAAAACTGACTGACTCCACTACTACCAGCTGACTGAAGGGGACGCTGTACTTGGGTGAGCGCTGTGGACTCTTCACTACCTTCTGGGCACTAGTGATGAGCAGCAGGGGCCATATTTGAATTTGCTATATTTTGCGAATATATTGGCGATTATTCGTTTTTTCATTCACATTCACTGTTTTTTCCATGCGGAAATTTGCATGGAAAATTTGCATAAAAATTTGCATGGGAAATTTGCATAAAAATTCACATAAAAATTGAAATGTGAAAAAAGAACAAAAAAAATGATATATAGTGCTATACATTAGTCATTACGAATATATAGCACTATATTCTATGTATTCGCGATAAAAAATTGCATTATTAATATTTGTGCTCAACACTACTGGGCACAACACCCCACATTCGGTAGTGGCTAAAAGGGGGTACTCCGCCCCTAGACAGCTTATCCCCTATCCAAAGCATAGGGGATAAGATGTCTTATCGCAAGGGTCCAGCCACTGGGGACCCCAGCGATCTCCCTGCCGCACCCGGCGTCCGCTTATAGCGTTGGGTGCAGCGCCAGAAGCTCATGACATCACAGCCACGCTTGTGACATCATGGCTACGCCCCCTCAATGCAAGTCTATGGGAGGGGGCGTGACTGCCGTCACGCCCCCTCCCATAGACTTGCATTAAGGGGGCATGACTGAGGTCAGGAGCCTCCACCCCACATTGCCAGTCATCCGGCACGTAGCGATGTTTGCTCCGTGCACCGAATGTCTAGGGTGCCGTAGCAGAGATCGCAGGGTCCAGAGCAGCGGGACCCCTGCGATCAGACATCTTATCCCTTATCCTTTGTATAGGGGATAGGATGTTTTTCGCTGGAGTACCCCTTTAACCTGGTATTGCATCTTGTCCCATTCTATTCAATGGGACGAACTGCAATACCAGGTCCCAATGTACAGCGCTGTGCCTGGTGGTAAGTAAAGAGGCTGTAGCCCCTTTAATAAGGCTTGTCCCAAGGATAGGCCATCAGTAAAATATTTCCCTGTTAACATCTGCTTTGTGTGTGAATAGAAAAGAACAGAACATATGGCTCAAGAGAAATGGAACACATATTTTTGTCTATTTAAAGGGGTATTCCAGGAAAAAAAAACTTCTATTTATTTATTTATTTATTTTATAGATCAACTGGCTCCAGAAAGTTAAGCAGATTTGTAAATGACTTCTATTAAAAAAATCTTAATCCTTCCAATAATTATCAGCTACTGAAGTTGAGTTGTTCTTATCTGTCTGGCAACAGTGCTCTCTGCTGACATCTCTGCTTGTCTCGGGAACTGCACAGAGTAGAAGAGGTTTGCTATGGGGATTTGCTTCTACTCTGGACAGTTCCCGAGGCATGTGTCATCAGAGAGCACTTAGACAGAAAAGAACAACTCAACTTCAACAGCTCATAAGTACTAAAAGGATTAAGATTTTTTTAATAGAAGTAATTTACTTTTTAATTTACTGTTTAACTTCCTGGAGCCAGTTGATATATATATAAAAAAAAAAAAAAAAAAAGTTTTTTCCTGGGTAACCCCTTTAAGGCAATAACATTTTTGCCATTGCTCCCCCCAAAAGACTGCAAAAAACAAGTTAATCAAAAAGTAAAAAAATCCATTAGAACAGATGGTGGTGTAAACCTCAATACTGTCACCACTGTGATAGATTGGGGATACGTAATGATAACCCGGCATTGTAAAGGTCAACAATTTTCTGAAGAAGTCCCCATTACGTGAGTGACCTACATCATGGGTGAAACAGAATTTACAGTGGGATTTAAAGTGGTACTCTATCCCTAGACATCCTTTATATAGGAAATAAGATATCTGATCGCAGGGGTCCCGGGGACCCCAACTATCTTGGCTGCGGCATCCCAGACATCCGGTGCACGGAGCGAACCTTGCTTCGTGCCGGATGACTGGTGATGCGGGACGGAGGCTTGTGACGTCACGGTCACGCCCACTCGTTATGTCAAGGCCACTCCCCCTCAATGCAAGTCTATGGGGGACTCCCATAGACTTGCATTGAGGGGGGTGGCCGTGAAGTCACGAGCGGGGCGTGACCATGACATCACGAGCCTCCGGCGCTGGACACAACGCACTAAACAAATGCCGGGTGTGTTGCACATATGCTGAAAGTATGGTCCATAATTCCAATCTGCGAAGGGAGCGGGCTGGGAAGGGAGGGGGCTGGGTCAGTGACGTCACAAATTAGGCCCGGCAGCACTATAGCTTGCGTAAGATGGCCGCTGCCGCAGCTCCGGCGGCGGTGCAATATAGTGAGCTGCCATGGCGACTGTGGCGTCCAATCCCCGCTATGCCCTGACCCCCACGATCAGACATCATATCCCCTATCCTTTGGATAGGGGATAATATGGCTAGGGGCAGAGTACCCCTTTAACATGAGCAACAGGGCCAAGATCAGGGGGTCACAAGTGGACTTTCAAAAAGCCATACAAGGAGAGTACTAGGCAATGTAAAGGTTCCTCTCTGCTGTTAAAGGGGTTCTCCGGTGAAAAAATATTTTTTTTTCAAATCAACTGGTTCCATAAAGTTAAACAGATTTGTAAATTACTTCTATTAAAACATCTTAATCCTTCCAGTACTTATTAGCTGCTGTATGCTCGGCAGGAAGTTGTATAGTTCTTTTGTGTCTGACCACAGTGCTCTCTGCTGCCACCAATGTCCATGTCAGGAACTGTCCAGGGCAGGAGAGGTTTGCTATGGGGATTTGCTCCTGCTCAGCAGAGAGCACTGTGGTCAGACAGAAAATAATTATACAACTTCCTGTGGAGCATAGAGGAGCTGATAAGTATTGGAAGGATTAAGATTTTTTTTTTTTTTTTATATATATAGAAGTAATTTACAAATCTGTTTAACTTTCTGGCACCAGTTGATTTAAAAAATAAATAAATAAATAAATAAATAGTTGTTCTCCATCGGAGTACCCCTTAAATACTTATTTAATATGTGCAAATCGATTGGGCGCAAATGTAAAAAAAATTGTGGATTTTGTGGATTTTGCCACTCAAAAACTTCTCTAAAAAAAAATGTTGTCCGCTACTTCGAGCCCTACACAGCCGCACATCTCCGTTCATACAAATGCTTCTCGGAACCCTACGCTGCACTGGGCACCTCTATGCGTCATACACAACTTTCTAGGGCACTTTCAATTAAATGGATACTCCACTGGCCAACTAAATGTTCCGAACGCTGTGTGCGCGCTGCAGGTGTTGGCCATGCCCCTTCGTCACGCCCCGCCCCTCAATGCATGTCTATGGGAGGGGGCGTGGCAGCCGCCACGCCCCCTCCCATAGACGTGCATTGAGGGGCGGGGCGTGACTCAATGTACCGAACGCTTGCCAGTGGAGTGCCCCTTTAAGACGTCCGCCGTGAAGTACAGATATCCCTCATATACAAAATGCTACAGAAACTCCCACCTCCTAATGGATGGATTCCATCTCTAACCCGCCGTATCACACTTACTTTTCACCTGTTGAGTCGCGGTGACTCAAAAAGATAATTGAAGGAGTCGGTCGCCTTGGGCAGACGGCCAATGGTAATTACTGTTATTCAAAAAGTCCCCAAAAAATAATGATAAGAAATGTAGATAGCCTGGGATCATTAAGCCTCCGTGTCCCGGCAGATAATGGAATCGTTGGCCCATCATTACATGTCAGGTCTCGGAACAGAACGTACAACTTTTTTGTTTCTCGGGTTAAGTCACATCTACAATTATGGGTGAAATTGGATTTAAAAATATCTGTAATTCAAGGCCACAATTGAGAGCACATTAACTCAGGAATGAGGTCACGATTTAGAAGCTTGGCGTTTCGGCCCAGTGTTGCCAGCTAGGTTACTATGTGGCCAGGATATGATTCATTAATAAGAACCTGACTCAGTCAAAGCGCCTTGTTCTGTTTTTAGGCTCCTGTAATTATCGCCTCCCCGCGGCTCACTTTTTTTTGTGTTTTTTTTTTTTTCCCATTTTTGATTTAGGGCTCAGAGATAAGAAAATCAATGCATCAGACCAGGCCGAGGTGAGTAATCCAAGAACAATGCAGAATAATGGTATTGAATCCCTGAGTAATGAATACATCCTGTCCTGGAGGTGTAGGCTGGGCTGGGGACAAGGCCTGGTCATTAGTGATGAGCGACATAGGCCAGATTCGAATTTGCAATATTCCGTTAATATATGGATGAATATTCGTCCTATATTCACGAAATTCGCCTATTTGATATACTTTTGGTTATTTTCGCATGCGCGTGTTCGCATGCGGATAACTATCTACCTATCTATCTATATGATCTACCTAACTTAAGCACAGTGTGATGTCCCGGGCTAAGGGAAGTAGGAAGTAGACAACCCTGCTGACCGATCAGCGGTTGCGGAGCTCCGGGGGAACATTGGAAGGTAGTGAAAGTTTGTTTTCTCTCTTTTTTTTTTGCAGCCCGGGCAGGATGGAATAGGAATAGTCCATACTGGACATCTCCTTTAATGCTTCCAGTACTTTTTAGATGATGTATACTACAGAGGAAGTTCTTTTCTTTTTGAATTTCCTTTCTGTCTGACCACAGTGCTCTCTGCTGACACCTCTGTCCATGTCAAGTACTGTCCAGAACAGGAGCAAATCTCCATAGCAAACCTATCCTGCTCCGAACAGTTCCTGACATGGACAGAGGTGTCGGCAGAGAGGACTGTGGTCAGACAGAAAAGAAATTCAAAAAGAAAAGAACTTCCTCTGTAGTATACATCATCTAAAAAGTACTGGAAGGATTGGGATTTTTTTTTAAATAGAAGTCATTTACAAATCTGTTTAACTTTCTGGCACCAGTTGATTTAAAAAGAAAATGTTTTCCAGTGGAGTACCCCATTTATACAGAACCTTGTTGCTACTCCACCCCTAAAGAAAGAGCTTTGTGCTTGTTGACAATATCCATGGAGAAGGATTGGGCAAATTTCTTTTACGGTCCCTAAACAGTCATCTTGGCTTCTACTATGGACCCTAAAGTGTGATAACCATTTGCCAGCAGAGCTGTTTTTGTTTTAGTTAGGTCCAGGCTAACTATGTAAGATGTCAGAATACTTCTTCTCCTTTATTGGGTTGTCTGCCTTAGATGACTTTTTTGGCTTATTCCATGTTTGTTCTTGGTACTCATCTCTATTAGGGCAGGGTAACACAAGGCGCATCTGCAGCATATTTCACGCTGCGGATGCGCTTACGGCAGTCACAGAGGTACTGCAGAGCAAGCTCCCGGCTGTAGCCAGGAGCTTGCTCTGCAGTACCTCTGTGACTGCCGTCAGCGCATCCGCAGCGTGAAATACGCTGTGGATGTGCCCCTTCGTGTAACCTTGCCCTTAACCAGACAGAAGGGTCACTGCAAAGAGTTACTCTTCCTTGGATATCCCATCTCATGAATGCTTTACATAGATGACATTATTCCTTAGCACCTCCTTTAGTCATGTTTACGGTGGTTGTCCAAGCTAGACAACCCTTTAAGGAGTAAGTGAGGCATCTTACATAGATAAGTAAAGCGACCAACCAAAAGAGATCTAACCAACCAAAAGCGATCTGAAAAATGACATGTTGCCGGAAACCTTTTGGGGTATGATATGTCTATAAAGCCGAGGATCATTTGAGGTCATACAAACATGATGGTCCCATCAACCATACCACAGACTGCCTCTCAATGCTTCACAGGCTTGTTTTATGCCCTTGATCCAAAATATTATAATGTTTTACACAGGTAACACCTCCTGTTGTGGTAATGAGAGATCCCCTGTTGAATTTTCTGTAGGAAAGTGACATTTGCTCTAAACTTATCGAACAGGTGAAACTGGACATGCGCTTGAGTGACGGAGAAGACAAAAGTAGACCCAAAAGTTCTACGATCTCCTGGTAGGTGAAGATATTATTGTTCACATATGTCCACAACGCAGCAGCTGAAGACAACAAGATTTTTTGACATTCTAATAAGTTCCTCCATGTGTCTGTATACTACTTGTTGAGTTGTGTCTGGGATCGGCGTCTACCCTTCGCCTCTAATTCTTCTGTACGTTCTGATACATTACAGCTCCTCGGCCAAAGAGAGAGGAAAGAGCAAAGGAAGACGAGAGGGAAACAAAAACAAGACGAGGAACGATGATGATGAAGATGGAGAATGGGCCAAGGCCAAGGGAAAGGTTAGAAGCAGGGGGACAAGGATGCACACTCAACTTTTTGAATTTTCTCCTTGACATCCTCCCGTTATAATAGGTTATGGCACCATCACTTATTGATCAGGGTGGCAGATCCCTAAGGTTCGCTACAGCCAATAGACCGCAACGCTGTTACATGATGACCCATTTGATTCTGCTCAGTTCCACCCCTGACTGGGCATCGATCTGAAAACTCCAACATATATGTCTGGGTCTGAGCATCAGTGTCTGCTTAGTCCATAAAGACATAGGGAGAGATTTATCTAAACCTGTCCAGAGGAAAAGTTGCTGAGTTTCCCATAGCAACCAATCAGATCACTTCTTTAATTTTTAAAAAGGCCTCTGAGAAATGGAAGAAGAGATCTGATTGGTTGCTATAGGCAACTCAGCAACTTTGCTTCTGGACAGGTTGTGATAAATCTCCTCCATAATGTAGATCAGGGGTTCTCAACCTTTTTCATGACTGTACCCGAAAGGGTCAAAGTATGTCCGCAGGTACCACTTGTGCGTAAGTTCATGCAGAATTTACACGCGAGGGGTACCCGCAGACAAAATAAGTCATAAAAGTACTTCATTTCATAATGATGTGTTTTTAACTTTCTAATGCGGCACTTAATCCCCTTGTGCCATTATCCCCCTCCATCTTTATCCCCTTGTGTTATTATTCCCCCTCCATCTTTATCCCCTTGTGTTATTATTCCTCCTCCATCTTCATCCACTTGTGCCATTATTCCCCCTCTATCTTTATCCCCTTGTGTTATTATTCCTCCTCCATCTTCATCCACTTGTGCTATTATTCCCCCTCCATCTTTATCTCCTTGTGTTATTATTCCCCCTCTATCTTTATCCCCTTGTGCTATTATTCCCCCCTTGTTCCCCCTCCGATACCCTTGGGCCAATATTCCCCTCCATCTTCATCCCCTTGTGCCATTACCCCCCCCTCCATCATAATCTCATTGTCCCTTTATTCCCCCTCTATCTTTATCCCCTTGTGCCATTATCCCCCTCCATCTTAATCCCCTTGTGCTATTATTCCCCCCTCGTTCCCCCCTCAGATCCCCTTGGGCCAATATATGAGATATATACTGCAATATCACACTTAGTTTAATATGCTTACCAGGCCTGTGTCTATCCCGTTCGGCGGTTGTCGGAAGACCGCACTGACGGGTGATGTCATTCTGTGCTGTGCTGGCACCTCCGCACAACGTCAGGGTCATCACATCAGGCCCGGCAGCTACTGCAGCTCACATAAGATGGCCGCAGCTCCGGCAGTGGTACCACATAGTGAGCTGCCACAGCGACTGCAACGTCCAGTCCCCGCTCTGTGCTGACAAATACTGGCCAATGCATGGCTGGCATTTGTCAGAGAACTGCCGTACCCCCGCATAACCCTTGGCGTACCCTTGGTTGAGAACCCCTTATGTAGATATTGCCCTTTTATTCCAGCATTTAATGGGAGTCCTAATACTTGGACTCCTCCATTAGTATGTATCCTAGCAAGATCTGACTACTTATTTTACTTAAATTAAAAAAAAAGTTTTCCACCAGAGAAACCCTTTAAGCAGCTGTAAAAAGTGGGCACCACCATGGGGACGACTACAGGCCCACCCCAATCCCATGCAGTCATTAGGGCCAAGTTGTGGATCCCACAAGTGAAGCCATCAGTGGTTTAATTCCAGTCCACTGCATATAACTATAAGTGATATCACCAAGCTGGTGCGATGATGTCACTAGTCCCACCCCAGAGCCAGGAACTATGACCCCACCCTAATATGGTACTTTAAAAAAAAAAAATCCAGAATTCTGGTGTGCAGAATTTTTTTGCTGAATTACCTATCTTTATTACATCTCACAGGTTGAAGAATTTTTGGATTTTCCAGGCGTCATGGCTGCCATGGCTTATAGGTAAGATTTACCCAATGTGTCCAGACTTAAAATACATTTCTCAATATCTCCGAAAAAAAATGTACTGTTAAAAGGAATTAGAGTAAATTGAATTTATTTTCCCCAAAAATGCACCACTGTTGTCCTCAGGTGCTTTCTGATATTTCAGCTTATTCCCGGTCAAGTATGTTTTTTGGGGGCACATATATTGGTTGTGTTACTTTGATGTTAAGAAAACAAATAACTAAATAAAAAAAAAATACTAAATAAAATTTCTTTACGATTTAGAAGTCAAGTAAAATCCAATGGATCGTCACAGATCTCCTCAAGAAATGGCGGAGGATTATCGTCTCCAGTGAGTATACAGGATTATGTGTCTTAAAGGGGTACTCCACTGGGCAGTGTTCGGAAGTAAATGTTCCGAATGCTGTTTTCGCACTGCGGGGGTTGGCCACGCCCCTTGTGACATAACGGCCACACACCCTCAATGCAAGTCTATGGGAGGGGGCGTGACTGACGTCACGCCCCCTCCCATAGACTTGCATTGAGGGGACGTGGCCGTGATGTCACGAGGGGCGTGGCCGACCGCCGCAGAGCTAATACAGCGTTCAGAACATTTACTTCCGAATGCTGGCCAGTGGAGTACCCCTTTAAGAAATACTGATATATGTACAGCTGGTATAAATTATACGTGTTTCTGGGTATATAATCTATATATATAAAACTCAACGTGTGTGTGTGTGTGTATTAACATGAAACTTGGCCACATGTTACTTATATGTCAACAAAAAACATAGGATAGATGATTTAACCCTTACTCACCCCCATTTGCCAGGGGCGGGGTTTATGTTTAAAGTCCTATACAAGTCAATGGGAAATATATGTTACTGCATAACTTCCAAACGGCTGGAGATATTTCGATAATACTTTGTCACATGTTACTTATATGTCCACTTAAAATATAGGATGGTTAATTTAACCCTTAACTACCCCCATTTGTGAGGGTCGAGGTTTTTGTTTAAAGTCCCATGCAAAGCAATGGGAAATGTATGTTCCCGCATAACTTCTGTACGGCTGGAGATATTTCAATACCTGGTCACATATTACAGGACGGGATAGCAGGTCGGGATAGGAGGTCGGGATAGGAGGACGGGATAGGAGGACGGGATAGGAGGACGGGATAGGAGGTCGGGATAGGAGGTCGGGATAGGAGGTCGGGATAGGAGGTCGGGATAGGAGGTCGGGATAGGAGGTCGGGGTAGGAGGTCGGGATAGGAGGTCGAGATAGGAGGTCGTGGTAGGAGGTCGTGGTAGGAGGTCGTGGTAGGAGGTCGGGATAGGAGGTCGGGATAGGAGGTCGGGATAGGAGGTCGAGATAGGAGGACGGGATATGAGGTCGAGATAGGAGGTAAGGATAGGAGGTCGGGATAGGAGGTCGGGATAGGAGGTCGGGATAGGAGGACGAGATAGGAGGACGGGATAGGAGGTCGGGATAGGAGGTCGGGATAGGAGGTCGTGCTAGGAGGATGGGATATGAGGTTGGGATAGGAGGTCGGGATAGGAGGTCGGGATAGGAGGTCGGGATAGGAGGTCGGGATAGGAGGACGGGATAGGAGGACGGGCAGGAGGACGGGATAGGAGGTTGGGATAGGAGGACGGGATAGGAGGTCGGAATAGGAGGACGGGATATGAGGACGGGATATGGGGTTGGGATATGACAACAATATATGAGGGCGGGTTATCAAGTCAAAAGCTTCCTCCTTTGTTTATTTTCCTCCTCAACAAGGATTATAAAGGAAAAACTGGACAACGCCGGGTACTCCGCTAGTTCTGTAATGTATGTAAAGAATAGGAGTGATGGGAGGTTGTCCAAGGTAAAATCTCTGGAGCTGAAGATGTTCCCAGGGCTCTGTTCACATGAGCAGTTTTATTAGGTTCCGCCGGACAGATTGGGGAAGGTTTCCAGACACTGACCAGGCCCCGATTTGCAGGATAAGCACATAATAAATAATATCAGCATTTTGCGCTTCGTGTTCATCAGCCGGAATTCCAGTGCGTCTAATCGGATCATCTGTCTCACTAATTACCGTGAATTATGATGACACCTGCAAACATTTAGTCCGGGACCCATATGGTCGTAGCAGGACAAGGGGAGGAAATGACTGCGGTCACAGGCGATGAGTCGGGTGCCGGTGCGGATCATTCAGCGGATATTTTAACACCGGGTTGGACTGGCCCTTTAAGAGCTGGAAATTCTGATGACAAATCTTATCCAAAATCATTCTGGCACGACATAAAGGATTTAATGTGCAGAAAAAGTTTAGTAAATAAACAGTTTGTTACAGAATTATGAATGCAGCTTTGGATGTGCTTGGAGAAGAAAACATTGAACAGCTGCACAGATACTGGATGTTTCTGCAGAGCATAACTTTCCTTTAAAGAAGTATTAATAATTACTATAACTACTGTAAATCCTGCTCCCATATAGATAGCAGCAGTATACAGATAGAACTGGAGGGGAGGTGTATAACTACTATATATGCTGATCCCATAGTGATAGCAGCAGTATACAGATAGAGCTGGAGGGAGGTGTATAACTACTATATATGCTGATCCCATAGTGATAGCAGCAGTATACAGATAGAACTGGAGGGAGGTGTATAACTACTATATATGCTGATCCTATAGTGATAGCAGCAGTATACAGATAGAGCTGGAGGGGAGGTGTATAACTACTATATATCCTGATCCCATAGAGATAGCAGCAGCAGTATACAGATAGAGCTGGAGGGAAGGTGTATAACTACTATATATCCTGATCGATCCTATAGTGATAGCAGCAGTATACAGATAGAGCTGGAGGGGAGGTGTATAACTACTGTAAATCCTGCTCCCATATAGATAGAGCTGGAGGGGAGGTGTATCACTACTATATATCCTGATCCTATAGTGATAGCAGCAGTATACAGATAGAGCTGAAGGGGAGGTGTATAACTACTGTAAATCCTGCTCCCATATAGATAGAGCTGGAGGGGAGGTGTATCACTACTATATATCCTGATCCCATAGAGATAGCAGCAGCAGTATACAGATGGAGCTGGAGGGAAGGTGCATAACTACTATATATCCTGATCCTATAGTGATAGCAGCAGTATACAGATAGAGCTGGAGGGGAGGTGTATAACCACTATATATCCTGATCCAATAGAGATAGCGGCAGCAGTATACAGATAGAGCTTGAGGGTATGGGTCTTGGAGCTGGCAGGAGGGATTTGATAGGTGATGACATAATCCATAAAAGGAAAGGAAAGGTTAAAAGGAAACACTGAGATTTTCTCAGGGTCAAGTTGTATTATTTAAGAGTGAGGTCTAGGTCAGCATTTTCCTATGGCACCTGAGGTCTGTATTTATTGGGGAGTCTGTTCTGGGGTTTGTATTAGTTTAATGAGCCTAGTATCTGCTTATTTATTTAGGGTGTCTGATCTATTAAGGGGCTATGGTCCGAGGGCAATATTAATTTAGTGAGCAAGTTCTGGGGTCTCTATTAATTTAGGGGTCTGGTCTGGGGTTTGTTTTAGTTTACGGGTCTGGTCTAAGGTCTGTATTAGATTAGGGGTTTGGTCTGGGGTCTGTATAAGTTTAGGGGTCTGGGGTCTGTATTAGTTTAGGGGACTCGTCTGGGTTCTATATTAGTTTAGGGGTCTGGGGTTTGTATTAGTTTAGGTGTCTGATCTGGGGTCTGTATTAGTTTAGGGATCTGATCTGGGGTCTGTATTAGTTTAGGGATCCGATCTGGGGTCTGTATTAGTTTAGGGGTCTGGTCTGGGGTCTGTATTAGTTTAGGGGTCTGGTATGGAGTCTGTATTAGTTTAGGGGTCTGTATTAGTTTAGGGGTGTGTTCTGGGGGTCTGTATTAGTTTAGGGTCCGGTCTGGGGTCTGTA
Organism: Hyla sarda; assembly: GCF_029499605.1. NCBI lineage: Eukaryota > Metazoa > Chordata > Amphibia > Anura > Hylidae > Hyla > Hyla sarda. The sequence goes on from NW_026610399.1 coordinate 931,470, forward strand.
TTAGTTTAGGTGTCTGATATAGGGTCTGTATTAGTTTAGGGGTCTGTATTAGTTGAGGGGTCTGGTCTGGGGTCTGTATTAGTTGAGGGGTCTGGTCTGGGGTCTGTATTAGTTTAGGGGTCTGGTCTGCGGTCTGTATAAGTTTAGGGGTATGGTCAGGGGTTTGTCTTAGTTTAGGGGTGTGGTCTGGGGTCTGTATTAGTTTAGGGGTCTGGTCTGGGGTCTGTATTAGTTTAGGGGTCTGGTCAGGGGTCTGTATTAGTTTAGGGGTCTGGTCTGGGATCTGTATTAGTTCAGGGGTTTGGTCTAAGTTTTGTATTAGTTTAGGGCTCTGGTCTGGATCAGTATCCGTTTAAGGGTCTGGTTTAGGGCCTGTATTTAGGGGTCTGATCTGGGGTCTGTATTAGTTTAGGGCTCTTGTCTGGGTCAGTATTAGCTTAGGGGTCTGGTCTGGGGTCTGTATTAATTTAGGGGTCTGTATTAGTTTAGTGATCTGTATTAGTTTAGTGATCTGGTCTGGGGTCTGTATTAGTTTAGAGGTCTGGAGCCTGTATTAGTTTAGGGGTCTGTATTAGTTTAGGGGTCTGGTCTGGGGTTTGTGTTAGTTAAGGGGTCTGGTATGTGGTCTGTATTAGTTTAGGGGTCTGTGGTCTGTATTAGTTTAGGGCTCTGGTCTGGGGTCTGTACTAGTTTAGGGGTCTGGTTTGGGGTCTGTATTAGTTTAGGGGTCTGGTCTGGGGTCTGTATTAGTTCAGGGGTTTGGTCTGAGTTATGTATTAGTTTAGGGCTCTGGTCTGGGTCAGTATTCATTTAAGGGTCTGGTTTAGGGGTCTGATCTGGGGTCTGTATTAGTTTAGGGCTCTGGTCTGGGTCAGTATTAGCTTAGGGGTTTGGTCTGGGGTCTGTATTAGTTTAGAGGTCTGTATTAGTTTAGGGGTCTGGGGTCTGTATTAGTTTAGGGGTCTGGTCTTGAGTTTGTATTAGTTTAGGGTCTGGGGTCTGTATTAGTTTAGGGGTCTGGTCAGGGGTTTGTATTAGTTTAGGGGTCTGGTCTGGGGTCTGTATAAGTTTATGGGTCTGGTTTGGGGCCTGTATTAGTTTAGGGGTCTGTTTTTTGCATTTGTTTAGTAGCTCGATCTGGGGTTTTCATTTTTTATGGCTGGTGATGGTTTTGTATTAGTTTAGGGGTTGTTTGATATGTATATCAGATTGGATATGTATTGGATATGTATATCAGTTTAGAGGATCTTGTCTGGTCTGGGGTTTGTATTTTTTATGGGGCCTGGTGTGTGGTGCCACACACTGCGTCTTTTTTCAGAATCTCTCCTATGATTCTCAGAAATTGGCAGGAATAAATAATCTCCAGCAGAAGATATCACTAGGATGAGTCCTCAGCTCGGGGACGGCTGGCAGCAGTACATGGCACACTGGTTGGTTGTATTAGTGTGTGGCGTCCAGCAGCTGGTATGCCGTCCAGTAGTGCAGGCAGCTGTTTCTCTTCAGTCAGGGATCAGGTGCCCCGGGGCAGATAGCAGAAGACATGAAATCACAGTCTCGGGAGATTAGACCTTGTGCCAACCATTGAGCTAACCGGGGGCTCCCTCGAGGCAAAGAATAAATTCCGGCATCTGATGATCTGCCACCACATTGTAAGTATAGTTTGAAAATAAAAGTCACAAACGCATCTGATAGATGAATCTCCTCTCTGTCCTGATGTCATCTGGTCAGGGCATCTTTTTAAGACTTACCCTTGGATTTCAAAAGGGTCCTTAGCCCTAAATAAGGGCGGCTGGAAGGTAATTTACTCTGGATGTTGGGCAGGTAGTCTTGCCTTGGCATGGGTTGCTAAATTCAGGGCTACGGTAGAAAACTGATTTTTTTTCCCCACATGTGACAAAAAGACTACCTACCTACAACCCAGTCCTGGGCATTGGCCTGAGATCCAGCACCTGCTTCAAGGGGTACTCCTCCCCTAAGCATCTTATCCCCTATCCAAAGGATAAGATGTCTGATTGTGGGGGGCCCGGATGCTAGTGATCACCGCTGCAGCACCCCAGACATCCAGTGCACAAAGCAAACTTCAGTCCATGCCAGATGACTGGCGATGCGGGGCGGAAGCTCGTGACGTCATGGCCACACCCCGCTCGTGACGTCACGTCCACTCAATGCAAGTCTATGGTAGGGGTGGTGACAGTCATCACGCCCCCTCCCATAGACTTGCATTGAGGGGGCGTGGACCTGATGTCACGAACGGGGCGCAGCCCTAATGTCACGAGCCTCCGGAGCTGCACCCGGTGCTCTAAGCGAAGCCTCCGGAGCTGCACCCGGTGCTCTATCCTATGAATAGGGGATAAGATGTCTACGGGTGGAGTACCCCTTTAAAGGTGTTTTCCCATCTTGCCAGCACCCAAAAAGTAAATATGCAGCAGTTCCTACCCCCCCCCCCCCCCCCCCCATTGATCCACAGGTTATCTCACCATCCCATCCTATAGGAAAAAACTTGCCCAAATGGGAAAAGCCCTTTAAAGGAGTCATTTTATGTAGCCCTCTCCTTTCATCTGGGCTGCATTTTTACTTTGTTCTGGGAATCAGTGAGGGTCCCAGTGCTCGGACCCCCAACGATGTGCAAGTTACCCCCCTGCCCTGTGTATAGGTAATAACTTGCCCAAATGGGGAAAACCCTTCTAATGGAGCCATGGATCTAAGAGCTTGAGAAGATCTGTGCTAGAAATTTAGAGATGCAATTTTTGGGAATTGGGGTAGAAAGGTCATCGATCCCCACCTATGTCTGACATAGTCACATAGTAAGGCCGTAAAAAGAGCGTTGATGCAGAGGAAGCAGAAGACAACTGCTCTCATTGTAGGTGGAAAAAAAAAAACCTTCCCGATTCCACATAGGCATCAATGACCCATCTCAAGAAGTCTACCACAGATATCTTTAATATAATTTTTTTTATTTTTTTAGCAAGGTACCTGATTATGTTGTTGGGAGTGTATTCTTTTTATGATATTTATAGCATTTTATTACTGTCATTTCCAGGACCCAATTCCCAACACTAGACACAACGCCATCTTCTTAAGAGACCATGAAAATGCCACCGAGGCCGTACTACGAAATCCTCAATATCAGAAGAGCAAACAACCTCCAGCAGTGGACTCTTATCAGTCGGCCACGAAATCTCAAGACCGTGGTACAAAGATGTTGGAGACACATGACGGCCACGTAGACAACATAGAAGCCGAGTCTGATACTGGCAATGAAAGATGATTTTGTCCTGTTGTGACATTATACGGAAATTTTTTGCCATCACTGACACCTATTTGCCCCCAACTTTTGGCTGGTAACTATGGACATGCTGTGTTGTCACAACTCCAGACTACACTTGTCACGGACTATGTCACGGACTATGTCACAGACTATGTCACGGACTATGTCATCGCAACAAGCACATCATGTAGCTTCCCAGCTCAGTCAATGTTAGTTATCAGATTTTTCTGAATAAAGATTTTTTTGGAGAATCCCTTTAATTTGATTTCATTACTTTGCACCTAAATCTATTAAGTTGACCAAAATATTTTGGAAACTCCATCTTCTTGCGTTAAAGGGGTACTCCACCCCTAGACATCTTATCCCCTATCCAAAGTATAGGGAATAAGATTTCTGATTGCAGCACCCAGCTTTCGTTTAGAAGGCTGGGTGCGGGCGGCGGGGGTCGTGATGTCACAGTCACGCCCCCTCGTGATGCCACACCACGCCCCCTCAATGCAAGTCTATGGAAGGGGGCGTGGCATCCACCACGCCCCCTTCAATAGACTTGCATTAAGGGGGCGTGGTGTGGCATCACGAGTTGGCGTGACTGTGACGTCACGACCCTTGCCGCCCGCCCCAAGCGTTCGGAAACAAAGTGTTCCAAACGCTGGAGCAGCGGAGTACCCCTTTATACAGAGGCAGCACATTGTGGCATCAAGGGCCTACATACCATAGAGGCACTCATATGGCACTCAACACAAAACGATGGCTGTGGAGAAGAGTGTTCATCATAAGTTTGTGAAATCAAGTCATCAAGCTTCCTCATGGGTGGAGTCATTGCGGAGATTCATCATAACCTGTGCAGAGGAAAAGCATAGGCATACGCCACCTGCAGGCAATAAAAAGTATGAAAAACATCAAAATTTTCATTATGGAGTTCAATGCAGCTATAAGAGTCACACAACATGACTGTTTAAAGAGGTAATCCACTGGCCGGTGTTCGGTGTTCAGTGTTCCAGGGATCGGTCATGCCCCCTCGTGATATCACAGCCACGCACCCTCAATGCAAGTCTATGGGAGGGGCGTGACTACCGTCAAGCCCCCTCCCATAGACTTGCATAAAGGGGGCGTGGACGATCCCGGCAGCACGAAAACAGCATTCGGAACAGTTAGTTCCGAACGCTGGCCAGTGGAGTACCCCTCTAAGTAACATGTGTAATGCAAAACTCGACACCTGTAGTCATGTTAAGGCCTCATCACAGTAATCCAGGACCCTCTTGTGTGGATGATCTGTAATTTACTCCTTAAATCCTCTGTGGCACGATATGGCTGTGATTAATAAGATTATTCCTGGAGAAGTCATTGCATTGATGAGATTTGTGATTAGGATGCAGCATCATGCGCCTGTCGCTCATCTATGGCTTCCTGACTTTAAGTCTCATTCCTCGATATTTCAGCTTAAAGGGGCCAGAAATGATTAAGGTCTCATAAGGGATTGAATCTATTCTTGGGTCTCATAATTCACATTTTCTGCTTTGATTTAGTTAAAGGGATATAACACCTTAAACTGGTGCCCTAAATGCTCTCACTTAGCACTAATCGCTCTCAAGCTGCTAGAATTCACATCTCGCTGCCGCCCCCTGGTGGTCGTGGGCATGCTCTGCTGTGGTGTAGTGAGGATGAGATCATGTGGAAGCTAGCTTGGTTGTCTGAACACAAATGTCGTAACAACTTAGGGACACTCCAAAAAGAAATGATACACTGCATAATGCTGAGTGCAGGGCTTGAGAAGGAACTTTGTGTGCTTTTAATTTTTGTTATATGCTCTGCCCCCTCTGATCTTGGAAGGACATAACCTAGTGTCATCCTGCTTCTTCAGTCTGCTTTCTCATGGGTGAAATCATTATTTTTTCACATTAGGTAGAGTCATCCTGCTTCCTCATGGGTGGAGCCATTCTTTTTTTTCCAAAATAGAAAGAGTCATCCTGCTTCCTCATGGGTGGAGCCATTATTTTTTTTCTCAATAGGTAGAGTCATCCTGCTTGCTCATGAGTGGAGCCATTTTTTCCCAAAAGGTAGAGTCATCCTGCTTCCTCATGGGTGGAGCCATTTTTTTTCATATTAGGTAGAGTCATCCTGCTTCCTCATGGGTGGAGCCATTATTTGTTTTTCACAATAGGTAGAGTCATCCTGCCTCCTCATGGGTGTAGTCATTATTTATTTCACATTAGGTACGGTCACCCTGCTTCCTTATGGGTGGAGCCTTTTTTTCACAATAGGTAGTAATCCTGCTTCCTCATGGGTGGAGCCATTATTTTATTTCACAATAGGTAAAGTCATCCTGCTTTCACATGGGTGAAGTCACTTTTTCCTCAGTTCTAGGTGTCAACACTATCAGTTCTATAGGTGTCAACAAAAAAAGAAGAACCAGTCAATGGGTGACATTACTCTTTCATCATGGAAAGAAATGACCATCTGGTGGGCATTAACATTCTCGGCTGAGAAGGCCCTATTTTAATTACTCTTGGCACTACATATTTTCCAAAGACAAGACAAATGTCCTAAAAACTTAAAAGGGCACTGCAAAAAGAACCAATACTCTTTGTGGTGCTATGGGCAGGGCCTGATGGGTGGAGCATGACAGGTTCTTTCTTTTAACTTTTGTGTCATGCTCTTCCCATCTTGTTCTGGGCGGGGCATAACATAGTGTCACCCTGCTTCTTACAAGGTGGAGTGATTACACTTCCTCATAGGTGAAGCCACTCTTTTTCCTCATGGGTGGGGTCCTACTGCTTCTTCATGGGTGGGATTATCCTGCTTCCTCATGATTAGAGGCTTTTGTTTTCCTCAAAGGTAAAGCCATCTTGCTTCATCATGGGTGGAGTCATTCTGCTTCTTTATAGGTGACATCTTTTTGTTTAATGAAGGGCAGAGCCATTCTATTTCTTCCTCAGTAGAGTCATCCTGCTTCCTTATGGGTGATGTCATCTAAGGTCATTGTGGTTCAGGGTTGCTAAGTAACAGCACTTCTGATAGTGGATGGAATTTGGTCCCAGTTCCCTTTCAAAAATGTTGCTAGCATTGTACTGACTAGAAGTCCCTAATGTGCTCTTCACATGTGCAAATAGAGTCCAAGATTCCGCTCTCTTGACGAACTACACAGGTTTGCATACTGAGGAGCATATACTTAAAGACGTTACTCATGGTTTTCCACCACAATGCTATATTGCACAACTCACGCTGAAGGAAATTTGTTATGTGTCAAGCTACTCTGCACTAATAAAGGGATAAGTATGAGCAGAAAGGTCCTTGCTTAGCTGGTTCTCCACTACTGACTCTTAGATTCTCCTTCTCCGAGCAGGAAACTGGATACTTGAGAATGGATGCCCTATCAGCATGGACCAGGGGCAATCTTGCGTGCCCTGAGTACCATGTTCCCAACTCAGATCTGCCTCAGGATAGAAGGTTCTAGCAACTTGAACTGTTCTTGGTTCTCTGGTGCAGACAAACCTAGCAAAATGTCTCCTTGTCTGTAGAGCCTGGAGACTTTAACATCATGGGTACAACCCCAAACGCCTTACCACATGTACCCCGGGGTCAAGGACATCCAAAATCATGTTGGATTCAACCCCGACCACCATTAAAAAAGGTGTAGAGGCTCCCAGGGGGACCCAGGGTAGCAAGACTACTCTCTAACAGGTGACTCTACCAAACATTGTCCCAATGGGGCACTACTACTCTCAGCTGGCCTGGACTACTTCACCTATCCTCCTCATGGGCATCACAATTGTAGTTTCTAAGATGAAGCCATGAGAATTGGGAACCTAACTAGAGTGTAAGATCTGAACAAAGATTAACCTGGACCCCAAAATGGCGGTGGGTTTGGTACCCTGGGTGGGAGTGACTGGCATTTCTCTCCTCCTTAATACCCTTGGATTAATTTTACACCACTTTGCTTTGTAACAAAGCAGTTTCTATGGGGGGGAAGTCCTAGGAGACAGGGGCCAATCGGGGCTGGGCACATTCTTTCTGAGGGTCCCAAGGCAGTTACCTTGATGGCCTCTATGGCATGGGTACCCTTGTTCCTGAATAAGCTGCAGTAATGGGATCACTGCTGACCACACATTCGAATGCAGCTTAGGATGTGACTGGAGCAGAAGACTTAAAGGGGTACTCCACTGCCCCAGCATTCAGAACATTTAGTTCAGAAAGCTGGGTGCGGGGTTGTGACATCACGGCCACGCCCCCTTGTGATGACACGCCACCCCCCCTCAATGCAAGTCTATGGGAGGGGGCGTACGCCCCCTCCCATAGACTTGCATTGAGGGGACGTGGCCATGAAGTCACAACCCCGCAGCCCACACCCAGCGTTCGGAACTAAACGTTACAAATGCTGGAGCAGTGCAGTACCCCTTTAATGTAATATATTACTTACTTACTGTTACTTTCTACATTTCAACATTTTTTTCTTTCCTGCCTGAAACATTTTCAAAACCCCGAACACCAGGAAAACAATAGTGGATTCGGAGAACGTCCCCGGCAATTACCGAGAATTCTTCCGTATAATTAATATCAAGTAGAAATTTTAACAACAGTAAATGGTGACATAATTATAGTGGTGGCTTCAGATACCTGCGGGTCCGGGGCCGACGGAGCGTTAAGGGCTCGGCGAGTAATGTGCACGTGACATGATCACTGTAGCCTGCAAGGGGTTAACTAGATCCCCATGAGCCCCGGGGCAATGTGTAGAACTGCCCCCCCTAAGCTTTTCCTAAACCCTTCCCAAATTTTCTCCACCTCTATAGTAATGCTTTGGTGTACTATGCAGTGCCCCCCAAACACTAATAGTCTCACACAGTAATACAGTGGTTAACATACGATGGTAATCCGTTCCAAATGAACCATCGTTTGTTGAAACCATTGTATGTTGAGGGATCCGTGCAATGGAAAGAATAGGAAGTTAAACTCACGTGTCCCCGCCGCTCCGGACCGTCACCGCTGCCCTGGATGTCCCCCTAAATCGCTATCACCGCATCCCCCTTGTGTCCCCCGACGCTCTGGACGTCTCTGCTTCCCCGGGATCCTAGCTCTCCGTTGCCGCCATCACGTCGCTACGCACGCCGCTCCTATTGGATGACGAGACGGCGTGCGTGGCAACATGATCACGACGAAGGAGAGCGCCGGCGATGCAGGGGATGCCGAAGACGACGCCCCGGAGCCCCGAGGACAGGTAAGTGATCGTCAGCAGACCACACGGGGGACCGTAAGCGGCTATACGGTGGCAGCTGAAGCAGTCTGCGATGGCCCCGACGTACAAAAGCATCGTATGTTGATGCTGCCTTCAACATGCGATGGCCTCTGAGAGGATATCGCATGTTGAAATTATCGTATGTTGGGGCCATCGTAGGTCGGGGGTCACTGTAGTGCCCTTTCACGCAGAAGTAAGCCCCCTCCTTGTCCGCACACAGTAGTAACCTCCCACTGTGCACCTCTAACCTACCTTCCATTGTGGTCCCCATACATTAGTTAGGCCTCGCCTGAGCCCACATTCATGTTCCCCCATACAGTGGTTAGGACCTTTTTCTGCCTTTATGAAGTAATTAGACCCCCAGGATCCCAGAGAGGTGACCAGTAACACCAGGGACCTCGCAGCTTGCTGGGACTTCCAGTGACTTTAGGACAGACAGACTTTAGGACCGCCACACTGACTATAATAGATTTGACTGAGGATAGTGACAGCAGACAGAGATGACTTACTGACTTGTGCCTGTAATTTAGGCTTGAGGCCTCCAGATGTGCTGGACACTGGATCTGAGACGTCTGGTCTGGACTCGACCTCAGCAGAAGTGCGGTGTAAGAGCAAAAAAGAGACAGATTGCAGCTTATAAAGGGGGCTGAGCAAGGAGCATATAGGCTAGCTGGGGGTCATTTACACTTTATGTACAGCTAATTACATTATAGGGGAACACTGCAGGTGGGGATGTGCAGGGACTAAAGCTGATAGGACTGTGGAATGATATCCTGTACTGGGACATCACACTAGGGTTATACCATCTGCCCTCATCACACCCTCACCAAACTTTTTTGTGCCCCCACACAGTAGCAGTACTTGGCCCCCTTTATGCCCCACACAAAAAAAGTAAAGCCCTCATTGTGTCCCATATAATAGTTATGCCCTCTTTGTGCCCCCACACAGTAGTTAATCCCCCTTTGTGCCCCCCCCCCACACAATAATTAGTCTCCCACACAATAGTAAGTCCCACTTTGTGCCCCCACACAATAATAAGTTCCACTTTGTGCCCCTACACAATAGTAAGTTCCACTTTGTGCCCCTACACAATAGTAAGTTCCACTTTGTGCCCCCACACAATAATAAGTCCCACTTTGTGCCCCCACACAATAGTAAGTTCCACTTTGTGCCCCCACACAATAGTAAGTTCCACTTTGTGCCCCACACAATAGTAAGTCCCACTTTGTGCCCCCACACAATAGTAAGTCCCACTTTGTGCCCCCACACAATAGTAAGTCCCACTTTGTGCCCCCACACAATAGTAAGTCCCACTTTGTGCCCCCACACAATAGTAAGTCCCACTTTGTGCCCCCACACAATAGTAAGTCCCACTTTGTGCCCCCACACAATAGTAAGTCCCACTTTGTGCCCCCACACAATAGTAAGTCCCACTTTGTGCCCCCACACAATAGTAAGTCCCACTTTGTGCCCCCACACAATAGTAAGTTCCACTTTGTGCCCCCACACAATAGTAAGTTCCACTTTGTGCCCCCACACAATAGTAAGTCCCACTTTGTGCCCCCACACAATAGTAAGTTCCACTTTGTGCCCCCACACAATAATAAGTTCCACTTTGTGCCCCTACACAATAGTAAGTTCCACTTTGTGCCCCTACACAATAGTAAGTTCCACTTTGTGCCCCTACACAATAGTAAATTCCACTTTGTGCCCCCACACAATAGTAAGTTCCACTTTGTGCCCCCACACAATAGTAAGTTCCACTTTGTGCCCCTACACAATAGTAAGTTCCACTTTGTGCCCCTACACAATAGTAAGTTCCACTTTGTGCCCCCACACAATAGTAAGTTCCACTTTGTGCCCCTACACAATAGTAAGTTCCACTTTGTGCCCCTACACAATAGTAAGTTCCACTTTGTGCCCCCACACAATAGTAAGTTCCACTTTGTGCCCCTACACAATAGTAAGTTCCACTTTGTGCCCCTACACAATAGTAAGTTCCACTTTGTGCCCCTACACAATAGTAAGCCCCACTTTGTGCCCCTACACAATAGTAAGTTCCACTTTGTGCCCCTACACAATAGTAAGTTCCACTTTGTGCCCCTACACAATAATAAGTCCCACTTTGTGCCCCTACACAATAGTAAGTTCCACTTTGTGCCCCTACACAATAGTAAGTTCCACTTTGTGCCCCTACACAATAGTAAGTTCCACTTTGTGCCCCAACACAATAGTAAGTTCCACTTTGTGCCCCCACACAATAGTAAGTTCCACTTTGTGCCCCTACACAATAGTAAGTTCCACTTTGTGCCCCTACACAATAGTAAGTTCCACTTTGTGCCCCTACACAATAGTAAGTCCCACTTTGTGCCCCCACACAATAATAAGTCCCACTTTGTGCCCCCACACAATAGTAAGTCCCACTTTGTGCCCCTACACAATAGTAAGCCCCACTTTGTGCCCCTACACAATAGTCCGGCCCTCTTAGTCTGCAGACCCCCTTTCTTCAGACCAGTTACACCATTAGGGTTTGAGAGGTTGGAAGTGCCTCATTGGGTGCTTAGGGCAAATCCAACATTGGTGCTGACATTGGGCCATAAGGAAATCAAGTTGTGCAGGGAATTAAGGGCGATCATTAGTAACTTGTAAAGCTTGGTTATGATATGGTTGCAATATAGAGAGGTTGCTTAAAGGTTGTGATATGGAGCGGTTCCTTACAGGGGTACTTAACTTTAGGGAAGTGTTTCCGGACAAGTGTGCCTCCAGCTGTTTCAAAACTACAACTCCCAGCATACCCGGAGAGCCAACGGCTGTCCGTGCATGCTGGGAGTTGTAGTTTTGCAACAGCTGGAGGCAACCTGGTTGGGAACACGACTGCTATATGCACTTTATGGGTGCTCTTCCTTGGTGAGGGCACCCCAAATGTACTGGGAGTTGCAGTTTTGCAACAGCTGGAGGCACCCTGGTTACGAACAAAACTACTTTATGGGCACTCGCCCCTGGTGAGAGTGACCAAAATGTACTGGAAGATATAATTTTGCAACAGCTGGAGGCCCACTGATTGGGAACACAACTGCTTTAGTCACTTTATGGGCGCTCTTCCTTGGTGAGAGTGCCCAAAATGTACTGGAAGATATAATTTTGCAACAGCTGGAGGCCCGCTAATTGGGAACACAATTGCTTTAGGAACTTTATGGGCGCTCTTCCCTGATGTACCTGGAGTTGTACTTTTTTAACAGCTGGAGGCACCCTGGTAGGGAACATAACTGCTTTATGCACGTTATGGGCGCTCTTCCCTGATGAGATAGTTTAGCAACAGCTGGAGGCACCCTGATTGCGAAGAGTACTCTATTGGCGCTCTTCCCTGGTGAAAGTGGCCAAAATGTACTAAAATACATAATTTAGCAAGAGCTGGAGGCCCACTGATTGGGAACACAACTGCTTTATGCACTTTATGGGCGCTCTTCCCTGGTTGGAGCAACAAAAATGTACTGGGAGTTGTAGTTTTGCAACAGCTGGAGGCATGCCGATTGGGTATATAGCTGCTTTATTCACTTTATGGACACTCTTCCCTGGTGAGAGCACCCAAAATGTACTGGTAGATACAGTTTTGCAACAGCTGGAGGCCCCCTTTTTGAGAACACAACTGCTTTAGTCACTTTATGGGTGCTCTCCCCTGATGAGAGTGCCCAAAATGTACTGGAAGATATCATTTTGCAACAGCTGGAGGCCCATTGATTGGGAACACAACTTCTTTAGGTACTTTATGGAGGCTCTTCCCCGGTGAGGGTGCCCCAAATGTACTGGGAGTTGTTGTTTTGCAACAGCTGGAGGCACACTGGTTTGGAAACACTGCTTTAGGGGGATGAGGTGACAACCGGTGAACAATGAAGGCCGCCTGGTGATGAGCAGGCCATTTATTGGACTATTGAGCGGGGGATTATCAGGGGGACGATCACCACTTTGCTGCTTTTATGTGTCCTGGTTTACTTTGGCTTCGTTTTATTTGCAGTCCTGTTGCCAGTGACAACCCGAGCGTTATCAGCCGCTCAAGAATCAATATGCACGGCTACAAAAAAAAAAAAAAGTCGCTTTTTTGCTGTACGAATCTGCATTCTGAGATGTTTTAACACTGTAGAGTAGGGATCCACAATTTGCAGGTCTTCGGCTCTTGCAGAACTACCACTCCCAGCATGCCCTGACTGCCTGCACAGGCAATTTCTATAGTTTTTTACACCACCTACCTGGCCTAATTGTATTATGTTTATATTGGTTTTATTGCCCCATTTTAAATTTGGCGGTTTACACACTGCAGTTCTTTGTACACGTGCGCAGTCGCGGCATAATATGTTACCATAGTCACATAGAGACGCTCCTCACTGCGAACGCGATATGCGCTAATGCAGGAGTGTTGGAACGCAGCACTATGGTTGCTAAGACGCTCCTAGTCCTGTGTATTCAACTCAGTATAACGCACTTCTGGCGCGCATGCGCTGTGTAATATACCCGCGCTACTATTCTCCATTATAGATCCGGCTGAGTGATTACTCCCATCTATCAGGACCTTATTTAGGTGTCGGATACTTTTTATGGGTATTGATATATGATTTATAATTCTGCACATGTACTTTCTATGTATGATGGAGTTGGGATATTTACGTGTTCGCTATAATACTGTGTGAGAAATATTGTTTGTACACTTTATTTGTTAATTGGATAAGAGATTGATGCTCATATAATGTTTGAAATTCTCCATTTGTACTGAGCTTGAGAAAGCTCTATCTCATATCTATCTATCTATCTATCTATCTCATATCTATCTATCTATCTATCTATCTATCTCATATCTATCTATCTATCTATCTATCTATCTCATATCTATCTATCTATCTATCTATCTCATATCTATCTATCTATCTATCTATCTATCTATCTATCTATCTCATATCTATCTATCTATCTCATATCTATCTATCTATCTATCTATCTCATATCTATCTATCTATCTACAGTGGGGATCAAAAGTTTGGGCACCCCAGGTAAACGTTTGTATTAATTTGCATAAAGAAGCCAAGGAAAGATGGAAAAATCTCCAAAAGGCATCAAATTACAGATTAGACATTCCTATAATATGTCACCAAAAGTTAGATTTTATTTCCATCATTTACACTTTCAAAATAACAGAAAACAAAAAAATAGTGTCTGCAAAAGTTTGGGCACCTGCAGAATTTATAGCATGCACTGCCTAAACAATCATGGTGCTGATTGTTTAGGCAGTGCATGCTATAAATTCTGCAGGGTGCCCAAACTTTTGCAGACACCAAACTTCTAAGCAGTTGTCTAGAAATCTGAAACTGAAAATAGTTGACGATCACAAAACTGGAGAAGGCTATAAGAAGATAGCAAAACGTTTTCAGAGGTCAATATCCTCTGTTCGGAATGTAATTAGGAAATGGCAGTCATCAGGAACAGTGGAAGTTAAAGCAAGATCTGGAAGACCAAGAAAAATATCAGACAGAACAGCTCGCAGGATTGAGAGAAAAACAATTCAAAACCCACGTTTGACTGCACAATCCCTCCAGAAAGATCTGGCAGACACTGGAGTTGTGGTACACTATTCCACTATAAAGAGATACTTGTACAAACATGGTCTTCATGGAAGAGTCATCAGAAGAAAACCTCTTCTACGTCCTCACCACAAAAATCTTCGTTTGAACTTTGCAAATGAACATATAGACAAGCCAGATGCATTTTGGAAACAAGTTCTGTGGACCGATGAGGTTAAAATTGAACTTTTTGGCTGGAATGAGCAAAGGTACGTTTGGAGAAGAAGGGGGACAGAATTTAATGAAAATAACCTCTGCCCAACTGTTAAGCATGGGGGGGGGGGGATCAATCATGCTTTGGGGTTGTATTGCAGCCAGTGGCACAGGGAACATCTCATGAGTAGAAGGAAACATGGATTCAATAAAATTTCAGCAAATTTTAGATGCTAACTTGATGCCATCTGTGAAAAAGCTGAAGTTAAAGAGAGGATGGCTTCTACAAATGGATAATGATCCTAAACACACCTCGAAATCCACGGGGGATTACATCAAGAGGCGTAAACTGAAGGTTTTGCCATGGCCTTCACAATCTCCTGACCTCAACATAATTGAAAATCTATGGATAGACCTTAAAAGAGCAGTGCTTGACAGACAGCCCAGAAATCTCAAAGAACTGGAAGACTTTTGTAAGGAAGAATGGGCAAAGATACCTCAAACAAGAAGTACAAGATATTAACTCTGCAGGGTGCCCAAACTTTTGCAGACATCATTTTTTAGTTTTCTGTTATTTTGAAAGTGTAAATGATGGAAATAAAATGTAACTTTTGTTGACATATTATAAGAATGTCTAATCTGTAATTTGATGCCTTTTGGAGATTTTTCCATCTTTCCTTGGCTTCTTTATGCACATTAATACAAATGTTTACCTGGAGTGCCCAAACTTTTGATCCCCACTGTATCTATCTATCTATCTCATATCTGTCTATTTTATATCTATCTATCTCACATTACGGTTTTGTCATTTTTTCCCCTTCCCTTATTTTCACAATACATTACACAACTCCACATGTATTTGCCAAGTTTTGCTTCATCCAAATAGGTTGTTTTTGTGTATTTTACAAGTTCTATCACTAAGCTGTGCCAGAATCCTGAATGGGAGGGGGGGGGGGGGTAATACCACATAACTATAATACCTCTCTAAAAGTACCGCCACATAACTATGAGATGTCTGTGTGACACCTCCTGGTCGCACCGCTCATACCCGGTTATTCCAGGAACAGATAAGACTAAGAGATGATGGATTATTTTATCTATGTCGCTCTATCAGGTCCCCACTATAATTTGCTATATCCTTTGTATGACTGCAGCGCTGTAAGGGATGTCTTCAAGCTGAGGAGAACATTGGCGCTCTTCACCGCTGCGTGTGCCCTCGTAGCCTGTACTTATCTGTGCCACATTTTCATGTCGCTCTGGAACAAAGCTTTTCTGGCTTCCTCGGGTCCTGCCTGGCGCAGCTGTGTTCCGTACATATTTAATTCATGACTCAATTATCACTTCCACATCCCCGGCCATGAGGGATCGGCGCAGGGTGGGGGGGTCTCTGCGGAGCCCTGTTTGTACGACACCCGGGGTCATGAGGCTAACCGGGGCAGACAACTATAATGTCTGCTAATCTAATATAATGTCTGCACACACTTGGCACATCAATGGTAAATAATGGGATCTTAACCCCTTAAGGACACATTTTCTTCTTTGTGTTTTCGTTTTTTTCTCTTCGCTTTCTAAGAACCATAACTTTTTAATTTTTTCATCCTCAGAGACATATGAGGCAAACCATAGAAAAATATTCCTGAAGCAGGTGAGCGGAGCTCTGGCCACCATGACTCATCAGACCCCTGTGATCAGGCTACAGGTGGTCCGATGAGTCTCTCAAAGCCCTAATACTTCATATGCCAAGATCAGTATGGATGATCATTGCATCTCAATGGTTAATGACGGACATCATTGTGATTGTTTATGTCTATTATTGATGTCCACCACATACGGTGCATTGTGAAAGTATTCGGCCCCCTTGAACTTTTCGACCTTTTGCCACATTTCAGGCTTCAAACATAAAGATATAAAACTGTAATTTTTTGTGAAGAATCAACAACAAGTGGGACATAATCATGAAGTGGAATGAAATGTATTGGATATTTCAAACTCTGTTAACAAATAAAAAACTGAAAAAATGGGCGTGCAAAATTATTCAGCCCCTTTACTTTCAGTGCAGCAAACTCTCTCCAGAAGTTCAGTGAGGATCTCTGAATGATCCAATGTTGACCTAAATGACTAATGATGATAAATAGAATCCACCTGTGTGTAATCAAGTCTCTGTATAAATGCACCTGCACTGTGATAGTCTCAGAGGTCCATTTAAAACGCATAGAGCATCATGAAGAACAAGGAACACACCAGGCAGGTCCGAGATACTGTTGTGGAGAAGTTTAAAGCCGGATTTGGATACAAGAAGATTTCCCAAGCTTTAAACATCCCAAGGAGCACTGTGCAAGCTATAATATTGAAATGGAAGGAGCATCAGACCACTGCAAATCTACGAAGACCTGGCCGTCCCTCTAAACTTTCAGCTCATACAAGGGGAAGACTGATCAGAGATGCAGCCAAGAGGCCCATGATCACTCTGGATGAACTGATCTACAGCTGAGGGGGGAGACTCTGTCCATAGGACAACAATCAGTCGTCTACTGCACAAATCTGGCCTTTATGGAAGAGTGTCAAGAAGAAAGCCATTTCTTGAAGATATCCATAAAAAGTGTTGTTTAAAGTTTGCCACAAGCCACCTGGGAGACACCAGACATGTGGAAGAAGGTGCTCTGGTCAGATGAAACCAAAATCCAACTTTTG
This sequence comes from Hyla sarda, assembly GCF_029499605.1. Lineage (NCBI taxonomy): Eukaryota > Metazoa > Chordata > Amphibia > Anura > Hylidae > Hyla > Hyla sarda. Next base: position 948,418 of record NW_026610399.1, read on the forward strand.
GCAAAAAATGCAAAACGTTATGTTTGGTGTAAAAGCAACACAGCTCATCACCCTGAACACCATCCCCACTGTCATACATGGTGGTGGCAGCATCATGGTTTGGTCTTTTCTTCAGCAGGGACAGGGAAGATGGTTAAAATTGATGGGAAGATGGATGGAGCCAAATACAGGACCATTCTGGAAGAAAACCTGATGGAGTCTGCAAAAGACCTGAGACTGGGACGGAGATTTGTCTTCTAACAAGACAATGATCCAAAACATAAAGCAAAATCTACAATGGATTGGTTCACAAATAAACATATCCAGGTGTTAGAATGGCCAAGTCAAAGTCTGGACCTGAATCCAATTGAGAATCTGTGCAAAGAACTGAAAACTGCTGTTCACAAACGCTCTCCATCCAACCTCACTGAGATCCAGCTGTTCACAAACGCTCTCCATCCAACCTCACTGAGCTCCAGCTGTTCACAAACGCTCTCCATCCAACCTCACTGAGCTCCAGCTGTTCACAAACGCTCTCCATCCAACCTCACTGAGCTCCAGCTGTTCACAAATGCTCTCCATCCAACCTCACCGCGCTCCAGTTGTTCACAAACGCTCCCCATCCAACCTCACTGAGCTCCAGCTGTTCACAAACGCTCTCCATCCAACCTCACTGAGCTCCAGCTGTTCACAAACGCTCTCCATCCAACCTCACTGAGCTCCAGCTGTTCACAAACGCTCTCCATCCAACCTCACTGAGCTCCAGCTGTTCACAAACGCTCTCCATCCAACCTCACTGAGCTCCAGCTGTTCACAAACGCTCTCCATCCAACCTCACTGAGCTCCAGCTGTTCACAAACGCTCTCCATCCAACCTCACTGAGCTCCAGCTGTTCACAAACGCTCTCCATCCAACCTCACTGAGCTCCAGCTGTTCACAAACGCTCTCCATCCAACCTCACTGAGCTCCAGCTGTTCACAAACGCTCTCCATCCAACCTCACTGAGCTCCAGCTGTTCACAAACGCTTTCCACCCAACCTCACTGAGCTCCAGCTGTTCACAAACGCTCTCCACCCAACCTCACTGAGCTCCAGCTGTTCACAAACGCTTTCCACCCAACCTCACTGAGCTCCAGCTGTTCACAAACGCTCTCCACCCAACCTCACTGAGCTCCAGCTGTTCACAAACGCTTTCCACCCAACCTCACTGAGCTCCAGCTGTTTTGCAAGGAGGAATGGGCAAAAATGTCAGTCTCTCAATGTGCAAAACTGATAGAGACCTACCCCAAGCGACTTACAGCTGTAATCGCAGCAAAAGATGGCACTACAAAGTATTAACTTAAGGGGGCTGAATAATTTTGCATGCCCAATTTTTCAGTTTTTTCTTTGTTAAAAAAGTTTGAAATATCCAATAAATTTCATTCCACTTCATGATTGAGTCCCATATCTTTATATCTTTGTGTTTGAAGCCTGAAATGTGGCGAAAGGTCGAAAAGTTCAAGGGGGCCAAATACTTTCACTATGCACTGTATATCATTCCATATGTGTTAATTCATAGTTTTGATGCCTTCAGTGTGAATCTACAATATTCATAGTCATGAAAATAAAGAAAACTCTGAGAAGGTGTCCAAACTTTTGGTCTGTACTGTATATTATTATTATTTTTTTTTTTTTTTGTTGCTCTATCACTTTAGCATTCTCATAGGGTCATAGAGCTGTGCAGCAATCAATCAATCTACAGTTTTACCATCACCTAATATGACAATATTATAGAGAAGTGTTTCCCAACCAGGGTGCCTCCAGCTGTTGCAAAACTACAACTCCCAGCATCCCAGCAGCATGCTGGGAGTTGTAGTTTTGCAACAGCTGGAGGCACCCTGGTTGGTAAACCCTGTGTTAGAGTTTAGTCACTGACTATAAACATGAATCAGCTCGATGTCTCTCCAGTATCGGATCCATAGCTTCTTGCACAGCTCTCGCCATGGGGGGTGTTAATGACCTCCAGACATTTATTATAAGTAGTTACATCTGTTCATCTGTAGGGGGCGATAAAGAGCTGCACTAATTCCACAATCCCCTATTATAAAGCTCAGGCAGATGGAGGCCGCAGATACCAGTTGTGACAATCACCAGGAGCCTCTTGTAGACTTCTCCAGCTTTTCTCCCATCGTCTTATCTCCTGTTATATTCGCTTGACATTTCAGGCCCATAAATTGTTCAGATCGCAACGTGACGGCTCCGTCCTGTTCTAATAGTATTGTAGGGATAACAAGTCCACATCTCCATGGAGAAGCACAGAAGAGATAGAAACCTGTTCCTAAATAAAACCAACCGGAGGTCAGAGTGACCCCATAACATTACATTACTTATCCTATTCTTACTTATCCTTTGCTGGTGAGGTCACTGTGTACATACATTACATTACTTATCCTGTACTGATCCTGAGTTATATCCTGTATTATACTCCAGAGCTGTACTCACTATTCTGCTGGTGAGGTCACTGTGTACATACATTACATTACTTACCCTGTACTGATCCTGAGTTATATCCTGTATTATACCCCAGAGCTGTACTCACTATTCTGCTGGTGAGATCACTGTGTACATACATTACATTACTTATCCTGTACTGATCCTGAGTTATATCCTGTATTATACCCCAGAGCTGTACTTACTATTCTGCTGGTGAGGTCACTGTGTACATACATTACATTACTTATCCTGTACTGATCCTGAGTTATATCCTGTATTATACCCCAGAGCTGTACTTACTATTCTGCTGGTGAGGTCACTGTGTAAATACATTACATTACTTATCCTGTACTGATCCTGAGTTATATCCTGTATTATACTCCAGAGCTGTACTCACTATTCTGCTGGTGAGGTCACTGTGTACATACATTACATTACTTATCCTGTACTGATCCTGAGTTATATCCTCTATTATACTCCAGAGCTGTACTCACTATTCTGCTGGTGAGATCACTGTGTACATACATTACATTACTTATCCTGTACTGATCCTGAGTTATATCCTGTATTGTACTCCAGAGCTGTACTCACTATTCTGCTGGTGAGGTCACTGTGTACATACATTACATTACTTATCCTGTACTGATCCTGAGTTATATCCTGTATTATATGCCAGAGCTGTACTCACTATTCTGCTGGTGAGGTCACTGTGTACATACATTACATTACTTATCCTGTACTGATCCTGAGTTATATCCTGTATTATACTCCAGAGCTGTACTCACTATTCTGCTGGTGAGGTCACTGTGTACATGCATTACATTACTTATCCTGTACTGATCCTGAGTTATATCCTGTATATTACTCCAGAGCTGTACTCACTATTCTGCTGGTGAGGTCACTGTGTACATGCATTACATTACTTATCCTGTACTGATCCTGAGTTATATATCAGACAGGAGGCTCATATCTTATGCATTAATCTTCCTTTATTAATGCCCATAGCAGAAATTCAAAACTCTTTTGATGAATTTTTACTAAAACTTTAAAGAACCACTTAAAACTACAACTCCCAGCAGTCCATAGGGTGTATTGACCAATCCCTGGTCAGGATGCTTGGTATATAAAGGACTGCTTCCATCGTCTCCTCCTCTTTCTTTCTGCTCATAGCAGAACTTCAGATAAGTATTATCAATGTTGTTTGACTGTCTGGGCATTTCAAGTATAGGTCTGTATTCTATAATACAGTCCTCCCTGTTGCCCTGTGTGTTTTTCATTCTTTTCATTCCATTTTTCATTCCATTTGTTATTACATTCTATTCATTATATTTGCGATTATATTATCTATTATTTCTATACTGCGCCCTTTTACACCCACTTCGGGGTTTTTCTTTTTCCTGTCAGCGGCACACGCCGCCCCTGTGCGGCGCCTGTCACAAGTCAAATCTCTCCTTCTTCTGCGCCATCTTCGGCACCATTTTATTTACCTATCTTCTTCTTCTTCCTCCTTTTCGCGCTCGCTCCGCGCGGAGGGGAGGTAGGCGTGTCTTAGCCAGTTAGCTCGTCCTATCTGTGCACAGTGAGCGGTAATCTCGCGAGATTTCGCCGCTCTGCGATTTTTCAACACTCCTCCCTGCATCGCAATCTCCAGTTCAGTGAGATCGGCGTGAGGGACGGAGCCTGGACTAGTTGTTGCTGTACATTCGGTATTTACTGGGAATTTATTCCCTATTACCCCTACTGCCCCAGCTTACCTCTATAAAGCCCTTGTAGTTTCTAACTGCTACAGTCCCTGGGTACATTCACATACCCCATACTGACTAGCATTATGGCAGATGACAATACTACCAGTTCCCCCAGGGGAGAGGATCCTTCCTTAGATGCACCCCTTTACCTGACTGCTGCCCAGATCCAAGATCTGATAAATAAATCAGTGCAAGCAGCGATGTCCTCTGTCCTACCCCCCAAAAGTTCGCAGCATCCTGCACATACTTCTCAAAAACCCTCATGCAGTGGCGAACCACCCTATAAAAAGGGTAAAGCGTCTCAAAAACGCAATCATACCATCATGGTATCCGACTCCCCGGCAGGGGAAGTAAATTATATGCACCAGGCAGTTCCCGAACCGGCCTGCCGACCCACTTTGCCTCCAGACTCTAATAGACCCCTGGGCCCCGGGGAGTTGCGTAAGCAGGGGCAACGATCCGCTAGACGGACCAAACCGGATTCATTTGTAGATTCTACAGATGAAGAATCCTCCGCGGAATCCGAAGTGGCTGATGCCAATGAGTCTGACGATGCAATTGAGGATAGTGGGCATATGGCGATCCCTGAGGACGCTAACCCTGTACCCCAGGGTGACATCGTGTTAGACTCTCGTGGAGAGCCTTTCTTTGACCCAGAGGCTATAACCCATCCACGCTCTGGAGACTGGGCTCCCACCCCTGAAGTGTCCCAATATATTGAACATTGGGCTCGCAGGTCAGTGGATAAGGCTAACCGCAACAAGTTAAAGGCGGAATGCCCCCGACCATGCATACCCAAGAAGGTGGTGCTGACGCCCGAAATTGATCCCATACTCTTACGATACCTCACTAAACATGGAAAATATTCCAAGAAGGGTATCGAGAGGTCCTTCAGGACCATCCAGGATCGAATCTTGGACCTCTTCGGTCCTGTCACCATGATCCTCAATCTATCAGAACAGGCGGCGGCAACCGATCAACCGATCGATCTGCTGCAACTTAGAGGTTGGGCCCAAAGAGCAGTATGTTTGCTCGGGTGTGCAAACACCACTTGTGCGACTGAACGTCGACGATCCATCTTGATGAGACTTGACCCACAACTCTCTCACTTAGCGGAGACTGAACCCGGACCCGCTGCCGAGGGCCTTCTCTTCGGAGATACCCTTATTAAAGACATCAATAAGATGGTCGGGCTGTATACCAGCCTTGACAAAGCCCAAACATCCCTTAAGAAATCGAGTTCGGCTAAGGTTTTCACAACGGCCGGCAGAAGCAGGAGCCGATCTGCCGGCCGCAACTACAATACTAGACCGTACAACAGAGCCCCAGCTCCTCAGTACAACCAGGCTCCTCAACCCTACCCTGTGCCAGTCGCACAATCTTCACCCTTCTTTCCACCCCGTGGACGCCCTTGGAGAGGACGTGGAGGAAGAGGCTACCCCCGCTCCAGGCATACTACTGGTGAGTACAACACACCTGAGTTCTTTTCCCACTCCCGTAGGGGGCAGACTGCAGCATTTTATCCACGCATGGTCAGCAATTACTGCAGACGCATGGATACTCCGGACAGTGGCAGGGTATCAGATAGAATTCTGTTCCCTACCAGACTTAACTTCAATTCCACACCCCATCCGGTTCTCCGAACTAAACGTTGCTCTTATAGACAACGAATTACAGGACCTTCTGTCCAAACAAGCGGTGATGGAGGTGGACCCCCTTTCCCCGGGTTTCCTCAGCAACCTCTTTCTGGTCAAAAAGAAAGGGGGAGGTTATCGCCCCGTCATAAACTTGCGAAATCTCAATCAACATGTCGTTTATCGACATTTCAAGATGGAAGGCATCCACCTTCTACGAGACCTTCTACAACCGGGAGACTGGTTGGTGAAGGTAGATCTGAAGGACGCATATCTCACGGTTCCCGTACATCAGGCTTCCCAACACTTCCTACGTTTCCTGTGGAGGGCCAGAATGTGGCAATTTACTTGCCTACCCTTCGGTCTCTCGTCCGCCCCATGGTGTTTCACCAAACTTCTGAAACCGGTGGTGGCAGCCCTAAGGAGCAGGGGAGTGAGATTGATTATATATCTAGACGACCTGCTCATCATGGCTCGTTCCAAACCTCAAGCGGAGGAACATGCTGGCTGGACGGTTCAATTGTTACAACACTTAGGGTTCATCATCAATCACGAGAAGTCAGTTCTCGTCCCAACTCGGGAGATGGAATTTTTGGGATTCTTGGTGGACACCGATCATGCTGTCCTCAAATTACCCAAAGCCAAGCTGACCACCATCCGCAAGGAAATCAAGACCGTGTTACACAAACGACGAGTGTCGTTACGTGTGCTAGCACGCCTGGTCGGACTTTTATCAGCCTCCATACAGGCCATATTTCCCGCCCCTCTCCATTATCGGGCCCTTCAGAGGCTCAAGTCGCTACATTTGCGACGAGGGCTCCGTTACGCGGACGAAGTTCCCCTATGTCCGGAAACCGTAGTGGAACTTCGGTGGTGGTTACGTCATGCCGTCGAATGGAACGGCAAGACCATCTTCAATCCCACTCCAGACTTCATTTTGGAGTCGGATGCGAGCCGGCACGGTTGGGGTGCTCGATGCGGTCTCTCTTCAACAGGAGGGACATGGTCCGCAGAGGAGTCTCTGCTGCACATCAATGCGCTGGAGCTTCTGGCAGCATTTTTTGCCATCAGGAGCCTTCTACCTCGAGTATCCAATTGCTGTGTATTGTTGCGCATGGACAATATGTCTGCGGTCCAATATGTCAATCGATTGGGAGGTCCCAGGTCCAGAGTACTTGCAGACCTCGCGAGAGAGCTTTGGCATTTTTGCCTTGCCCGCAACATTGTCCCCATAGCGGAATACATTCCGGGGATTTCCAATATAGTGGCGGACTGGAACTCACGCTACCTGACAGATTCCAGCGATTGGCGACTGGACCGATTAGTTTTTCAGTCCATTTGCCGCCTGTGGGGTCTTCTCTCTATGGACCTGTTCGCCTCCCGACTCAATCATCAACTGCCCCGTTTTTACAGCTGGAGGCCGGATCCAGAAGCCTACGCGGTAGACGCCTTCCGCCACATATGGCCCCGGGGGACGCACTATGCATTCCCACCGTTCTCAATGATCCTCAGGGTGCTTTTACAGGTGACGAACCTGAAGGCGTTGGTGGTGGTGATCACGCCCTGGTGGCCGACACAGCCATGGTTTCCCCTTCTTCTGGGGATGACTGTGGATTTTCCCAGATTGCTCCCTCAGCTCCCTCATCTCCTGTCCAATCCGACAGGGGATCTTCATCCTCTGATCACAGACCACACCCTGCATCTCCTCGCATGGTTGGTTTCGGGGTGCCAGACACGGATAAAGACCTTTCAAGATCAGCTAGGGACCTCCTTGCCTTGGCCTGGGCCCCCGGGACTAGATCGGCATATCGATCAGCCTGGAGACTCTGGGTACGTTGGTGTGATCAACGGCAAGTTGATCCCGTTCAGGCACCTGTGTCTGTAGTGGCCAACTATTTGGCGGATTCTTTTGAATCCGGGAAATCTTATAGTTCTATCAATGTGTACCGATCTGCAATATCTGCTTATCACACCCCAGTGGATTCCCTACCAGTAGGCAAACACCCCTTAGTATGTCGCCTCCTGAGAGGCGTTAAATTTAAACGTCCTCCTCGCCCCAAGTATCAAGCCACCTGGGACGTATCTAAAGTCCTATCCATGTTTTCGGCATGGGAGGACAATGACGCACTTTCTCTGAAATTGCTGTCCTTCAAGCTTACGGTGCTTCTCTGTTTGATCTCCATTAAACGCGTATCGGACGTTCGGGCTTTAGATATCTCCAGGCGACAATTCTCGCCATTAGGAGTTAAATTCTCTGTCGTACGTAGGACAAAAACCGGACTTCATTCTGTTTTCTATCCTTCTTTTCCCGCACATCCACGCTTGTGCGTGGTCCGCTGTCTTCAATCATATGAGTCTCAGACTGCTTTGCTACGTTCCTCGGAATCCTCCCAACTCCTCATCTCTTACGTGCGCCCTCACCAACCGGTGACTTCAGCCACTCTAGCACGGTGGGTACGCTCTGCCATGGACATGGCAGGGATTGACGTTTCCCTGTTCGGGGCCCACTCGACCAGAGGTGCGATGGCTACTAAAGTGGTCACCGCGGGAGGTTCCCTGGCAGACCTCTTAATGGCAGCGGATTGGTCTTCAGAGGACACCTTCCGTCACTTTTATTTTAGACCGGAGGAACACATATCTATGTCAATTTTGTAATTTTTCTGTCATGTATTTATATCATTTTGTGTCATTCTTATGTCTAGCTTTGAACTTGCATAAGATATGAGCCTCCTGTCTGATATATAAATCTAGATTTTCCTAGCTTGTGACGGAAAATATTAGTTATATGAAGACAGGAGGCGAGTATCTTCCCACCCGACCCAACCCTGTCATGGTATTCCTTTTCTTCTCAGGATACTGAAGACGGCGCCCTACATGTCGGAGGCTGAGGTGTTCCGGAAATTTTCCTACTCGTTATGGTGTCCCCGTTGGGACATGGTTTCGGCCGGTGATTCAAGGTCTTATGGAATCGGTTTGGGTTCTACCGTGATTCCAGGTTCAAGTTACGGCTACGATTTTCGCATCAAGAAAGAGGAGGAGACGATGGAAGCAGTCCTTTATATACCAAGCATCCTGACCAGGGATTGGTCAATACACCCTATGGACTGCTGGGAGTTGTAGTTTTAAGTGGTTCTTTAAAGTTTTAGTAAAAATTCATCAAAAGAGTTTTGAATTTCTGCTATGGGCATTAATAAAGGAAGATTAATGCATAAGATACTCGCCTCCTGTCTTCATATAACTAATATTTTCCGTCACAAGCTAGGAAAATCTAGATTTATATCCTGTATATTACTCCAGAGCTGTACTGATCATTCTGCTGGTGGGGTCACTTAGTTTTTTCTCCGTCACATGACTTTTCCATTTCTGTTGTGACAGATCCCAGAATACTGATTACAAGAGTTGTGAATACTCTTTACTTCATCTCCCATGATGCGCTGCAGCAGTGCCTGATGTCTTATAGATGTGGTGCAGCAGAATCGTAGCTGCAGCTTTGGAAGTGACTGGAGACGTCTTGTTTTGCTATAACTCTATATTTACCGGCTAAATATTGTGATTGCAGATTAATTCTAATTACCATCGAGCAGCCGGTGATCGGCGCAGTTCTGGGGATGGATTCGCTCCGTGCTTCACAGACATATTTCATTAACGTAAATCGTTTCCTTCCCGCGGAGCCGATCACACTGACATTCAGTCTCCGACCACAGGCGATTCAGAGCACACAGGGAAAGAGCCGCCATCGATGTATTGATCTCACATTAACTGTATGAAGGGAGAACAGCAGCCGCACGTCTTCAGCTGATTCTCGCTAAGCGACTTACGACTAATCCGAAAGTTTTAACCCCTAGTCACTATATACAATGTATCCAGGAAGTCTTCACCCCCGGTCACTATATACAATGTATCCAGAAAGTCTTCAACCCCAGTAACTATATACAATATATCCAGAGAGTCTTCACCCCCGGTCACTATATACAATGTATCCAGAAAGTCTTCACCCCGGTCACTATATACAATGTATCCAGAAAGTCTTCACCCCCGGTCACTATATACAATGTATCCAGAAAGTCTTCAGCCCCAGTCACTATATACAATGTATCCAGAAAGTCTTCACCCCCAATCACTATATACAATGTATACAGAAAGTCTTCACCCCCGGTCACTGTATACAATGTATCCAGAAAGTCTTCAACCCCGGTCACTATATACAATGTATCCAGAAAGTCTTCAGCCCCGGTCACTATATACAATGTATCCAGAAAGTCTTCACTCCCGGTCACTATATACAATGTATCCAGAAAGTCTTCACCCCCGGTCACTATATGCAATGTATCCAGAAAGTCTTCACCCCCGGTCACTATATACAATGTATCCAGAAAGTCTTCACCCCGATTACTATATACAATGTATTCAGAAAGTCTTCACTCCCGTTCACTATATGCATTTTCTTGTGTTACTCCTTGTGTTCCCCTTAATTCTGCTCCCAATCCCCCATAATGACAAAGTCATCACAGAATGTTACAAATCTTTACTAATTTCCTCCAGTCTTCTTGCAGGTTTGAGGATTTTCTGCCATTCTTCTCTGAGGATCCTCTCATGAATGTCAGGTTGGATAGAGACTGTTGGTAGAAGCCATTTTCAGGTCTTCCAGAGATGTTCCATTGGGTTCTTGCTCTGGCTGGGCCACTCAAGGATATCCTATTGTGCTTAGTTGGAAGGTGAAGATCAGCCCAGTCTGATGTCCAGAGCTCTGGATCAGGTTTATATTAATAATATCTCTGTACTTTACTCCATTCAGATTTCTGTCAACTCTGACTAGTCTCCCTGCCCCCACCATGATCACTGTAGGGATGGTATTGGGCAGGTGATGGGCAGTGCCTGGTTTCCCCAGACATGATGCTGCCCCCACCATGATCACTGTAGGGATGGTATTGGGCAGCTGATGGGCAGTTCCTGGTTTCCCCCAGACATGATGCTGCCCCCACCATGATCACTGTAGAGATGGTATTGGGCAGGTGATGGGCAGTGCCTGGTTTCCCCCAGACATGGTGCTGCCCCCACCATGATCACTGTAGGGATGGTATTGGGCAGGTGATGGGTAGTGCCTGGTTTCCTCCAGACATGATGCTGCCCCCACCATGATCACTGTAGGGATGGTATTGGGTAGGTGATGGGTAGTGCCTGGTTCCATCCAAACATGATACTGCCCCCACCATGATCACTGTAGGGATGGTATTGGGCAGGTGATGGACAGTACCTGGTTTCCCCCAGACATGATGCTGCCCCCACCATGATCACTGTAGGGATGGTATTGGGCAGGTGATGGGCAGTGCCTGGTTTCCTCCAGACATGATGCGGCCCCCACCATGATCACTATAGGGATGGTATTGGGCAGGTGATGGGCAGTGCCTGGTTTCCCGAAGACATGATGCTGCCCCCACCATGATCACTGTAGGGATGGTATTGGGCAGGTGATGGGCAGTGCCTGGTTTCCCCCAGACATGATGCTGCCCCCACCATGATCACTGTAGGGGTGGTATTGGGCAGGTGATGGGCAGTACCTGGTTTCCCCCAGACATGGTGCTGCCCCCACCATGATCACTGTAGGGATGGTATTGGGCAGGTGATGGGCAGTACCTGGTTTCCCCCAGACATGGTGCTGCCCCCACCATGATCACTGTAGGGATGGTATTGGGCAGGTGATGGGTAGTGCCTGGTTTCCTCCAGACATGATGCTGCCCCCACCATGATCACTGTAGGGATGGTATTGGGCAGGTGATGGGCAGTGCCTGGTTTCCCCTAGACATGATGCTGCCCCCACCATGATCACTGTAGGGATGGTATTGGGCAGGTGATGGGTAGTGCCTGGTTCCATCCAAACATGATACTGCCCCCACCATGATCACTGTAGGGATGGTATTGGGCAGGTGATGGGCAGTACCTGGTTTCCCCCAGACATGATGCTGCCCCCACCATGATCACTGTAGGGATGGTATTGGGCAGGTGATGGGTAGTGCCTGGTTCCATCCAAACATGATACTGCCCCCACCATGATCACTGTAGGGATGGTATTGGGCAGGTGATGGGCAGTACCTGGTTTCCCCCAGACATGATGCTGCCCCCACCATGATCACTGTAGGGATGGTATTGGGCAGGTGATGGGCAGTGCCTGGTTTCCTCCAGACATGATGCGGCCCCCACCATGATCACTATAGGGATGGTATTGGGCAGGTGATGGGCAGTGCCTGGTTTCCCGAAGACATGATGCTGCCCCCACCATGATCACTGTAGGGATGGTATTGGGCAGGTGATGGGCAGTACCTGGTTTCCTCCAGACATGATGCTGCCCCCACCATGATCACTGTAGGGATGGTATTGGGCAGGTGATGGGCAGTGCCTGGTTTCCCCCAGACATGATGCTGCCCCCACCATGATCACTGTAGGGGTGGTATTGGGCAGGTGATGGGCAGTACCTGGTTTCCCCCAGACATGGTGCTGCCCCCACCATGATCACTGTAGGGATGGTATTGGGCAGGTGATGGGCAGTACCTGGTTTCCCCCAGACATGGTGCTGCCCCCACCATGATCACTGTAGGGATGGTATTGGGCAGGTGATGGGTAGTGCCTGGTTTCCTCCAGACATGATGCTGCCCCCACCATGATCACTGTAGGGATGGTATTGGGCAGGTGATGGGCAGTGCCTGGTTTCCCCTAGACATGATGCTGCCCCCACCATGATCACTGTAGGGATGGTATTGGGCAGGTGATGGGTAGTGCCTGGTTCCATCCAAACATGATACTGCCCCCACCATGATCACTGTAGGGATGGTATTGGGCAGGTGATGGGCAGTACCTGGTTTCCCGAAGACATGATGCTGCCCCCACCATGATCACTGTAGGGATGGTATTGGGCAGGTGATGGGCAGTGCCTGGTTTCCTCCAGACATGATGCTGCCCCCACCATGATCACTGTAGGGATGGTATTGGGCAGGTGATGGGCAGTGCCTGGATCCTCCAGATATGTAAGGTGTGGGAAGGTGTGGCTCCTGTCTCTGAGCTCAACAGGCAGTTCTTTCATCCTCATGTCTTGGTGTTTTTTCTCTGATATACATTGTCATCTGTGAGACCTAATATAGTCAGGGCTGTGTCTTGTCCAATCAGTTTAATTTACCGCAGGTGACTCCGACCAAGATGGAGAAACATCTCAAAGATGATCAAGGGAAATGGGAGGAGCCAGAGCTAAGTTTTAAGTGTCATAGCAAACGGTCTGAATACTTATGCCCATGCCAAAATTTATTTTGTATCTTTTCATAAATTAGCAAAAATGTCTAAAATTCTATTTACACATTGATCATTTTGTCGCCCTGTAAGGGGATGTTGCCCTCTCGGTTAAATAAAATCCCCTTTTAGATGACCCTGGATGTATCTATGGGCGCTTTGGCTCTGTTTTGCATCGGATTATCAATATTTAGGATTTGGCTTATAGAATCAAAAAAATATTATATGGATACTTTGTTTTTCCACCCTTTGTGCCTTTTGGCTGCCACCTTGTACCCCTACCCTCTTGTCGACAACCCCATTACCATCACCACCACCCCACCCGCTTCTGCACCCCCTCATAAGACTATCATTATAGAATAGTGTCTATTTTTGCACTCATCCAGATGCACACAATTTACCGTCTCCCCGGCACCGATAATTAGCAGATGAAAGCGGAGTAAGTGCGTCCGTAAGTGCGATGACCTCAGAACTCGCCGCAGCTTCTCTCTTCTTTTTTTCAGTCTTTAGAATCTACAAATATCTTTATTCTTCACCATCAAAGAACTTTTCTCTTTTCTGTAGCCCAAAAATATTGCGCGGCAGGATCCCGGGAGACGGATTCAGTCTAATTAGCAGATTAATGGAGAGCGCCGTCCCGCATCTAATGGTGTTGCTTTGTCTCCTGCGTTTATCTCGTCTTTTTCGCCTCTTACACAGAAGGTTTTATGCGTTTCAAGTAAAGGATGAGCGTTGTCAAGCGGGTTACGGCTCGCACAAAATTCACGAAAAGTTACATGGGGGGGAAATGTATGTCACCGGTTGTATCAGTATTGCGGTAATTTCCTTAAAGGGGTACTCTGCCCTGAGGCATCATATCCCCTATCCAAAGGATAGGAGATAAGATGTCTGATCGCGGGGTCCCACCACTGGGGACCCCCGCGATCTCCCTGCTGCACCCAACGTTTGTTTAGAGCGCGGGGTGCAGCACTGGAGGCTCGTGACATCACGGCCAATCCCCCTCAATACAAGTCTATGGGAGGGGGCGTGACAGCCGTCACGCCCCCTCCCATAGACTTGCATTGAGGGGGCATGGCCATGATTTGACAAGCGTGGAGTGGCCGTGACGTCACGAGCCTCCTCCCCGCATCGCCAATCATCCGTCTCGGAGCGTAGTGGATGTCTGTGGTGCCACAGTTGAGATCGTGGGGGTCCCCAGTGGCAGGACCCATGCGATCAAACATCTTTTCCCCTATCCTTTGGATAGGGGATAAGATGTCTAGGGGCGGAGTATCCCTTTAAATACCATAAGAAAGATTTGCATTGGCTGCCGAGAAGAGTTGGGGGGGATCCTGCCTCTCCTATAGAGAAGACGTGCACCCCCAAATCTTGTCACGCTCCTCTGTTTATTACGTACAAGTAGTGACAGGTCCCCTTTAAGCCGTCTGGCTCGTCTTTCACATTCCCGGCTTCTCACGATCCATATCTTCCCCACCTGTTTGCAGTTACTATAGCGACAAAGCAATTTTTGCTTCCAAAGATTGTCATAAAAAGTGAACACTTCATTAAAGTAATGCTGAAAACCCCCCAGATGCAACATACAGGGAAATGTCATCCAGCGGCTATGGGCCCCCCTTACACCAACACCCCCACCTACCCCTCTCGTGCCAATATGTACCATGGAAAAGATGAACCATGCAGCAAACCAACCTCTCAGGACATAGCTGGTGTATGTAGGGAGGGAGGAATTCATTCATTTTAGAGATTTTACGCTAAAATTCTAAGATCTACGTTAAAAACTGGGTCCATGCCAACATCCCTGGGGTCCAGGGGTCTATAGTAATAGTGAGGGATTTAGCCCACATTCCAGGGGGTCTAGGGTACTGAGGTTTTAGACCAACATCTCTTGTGGTGTAGCATAGTTTAGGGGTACACAGTAACATCCCCGGTGGTCTAGGGAAGAAAAACGTTTATTGTTAACATCCCTGGTGGTCTAGAGAACTTAAAGGGGTACTCCAGTGGAAAACATTATTATTATTTTTTTTTTAATGAACTGTTGCTAAAAAGTTAAACATATTTGTAAATTACTTCTATTAAAAAATTGTTACCCTTCCGGTACTTATTAGCAGCTGTATGCTACAGAGTAAATTCTATTCTTTTTGAATTTCTTTTTTGTGCTCTCTGCTGACACCTCTGTCCGTATCAGGAACTGACCAGAGCAGCATAGGTTTGCTATGGGGATTATCTCCTGCTCTGGACAGTTCCTGATACAGACAGAGGTGTCAGCAGAGAGCACTGTGGACAAGACAAAAAAAGAAATTCAAAAAGAACAGAATTTCCTCTGTGGCATACAGCTGCTAAAAAGTACTGGAAGGGTAAAGATGTTTTTTTTTTTTTTTAATAGAAGTAATTTACAAATCTGTTTAACTTTCTGGTACCAGTTCATTAAAAAAATAATAATAATGTTTTCCACCGGAGTACCCCTTTAAGAGTTTTATGGTAACATCCCAAGGGTCTATAGTAATGGTGAGTTTATTGTCCATATTTCTGTGTGTGTGTGTGTGTGGGGGGGGGGGGGGGGGTCTAAGGTATTATTGAGGTCAAAACCAACAACTCTTGTGGTGTAGGATGGTTTTGGGGTTTATTACATCTTTGGTGGTCTAGGGAAGAAAAAAGTTTATTGTCAATATCTGTGGTGGTCTGAAAAACTTAATGAGTTTTATGATAACATCACGGGGGTCTATAGTAATGGTGGGGTTATTGTCTGAATTCAAGGGGGTCTAGGTTATTACCAAGGTCAAGGCCGGTATCTCTTGTTATGTAGGAAAGTTTAGGGGTTCATAGTAACATCCCTGGTGGTCTAGAGTAGTTAAGAGCTTTATGACAAAATCCCAAAGGTTGCATTATTGTCCTTATTTAAGGAGGAGGGGGGGGGGGGTTAGGTATTACTGAGGTCAAGGCCAGAATCTCTTCTGTTAAAAGATAGTTAAGGTGTTTATAATAACATCCCTGGTGGTCTAGGAAAGAAAATAGGTTAATGTCAGCATCTCCGGTGATTAAGGTTAATAAGAGGATCAATGTGAAGCAATTTAGTTAAAGCACTTATAATAACATCCATGGGGTTTAGGACAAAGTGGAGGGTTAAAGTCTGCATCCCTGGTGGTTTAGGGAAATGGAGGGATTTTTGTCTGCATCCCTGGGGGACTAGGGTATTAAAGTCAAGATCAACATCAATGGTGGTGTAGGATACTTACCGTAGGTGTTAAATGATAACACACCTGTGGTCTTTGGCGAAAAAGAGGGTCATCATCCCTGGGGATCTAGGGTATTAAAATGGTCAAAGGGGTATTTCAACATAAGGTTAAAAAAAACATAGAAATGCTTTAGAAGAATATAAAAGTGCTAACCTGTCTGTCCCAGTTCTGAAACAATCGAAAATCTATTTGTTCTGGGGGTTCTGGGCCTTCTCAGTACTACTCCCCTCCCATAGCACTCAGGTTAGCTCCCCCCCCCCCCCCCCCCCCCCCACTCCCCACCGAACTGTTGTAGAACATCTAATTTCACGGCAGACTATTACAGAATCAATGAGGTTGCAGTACCTGCTGTAGTCATTCCCTTTCTGCTCCTCTGCCTGTGGCATTAATCAGAACAAGACAGCATTCCTCTTAAATGTCCCAATATATATATATATATATATATATATATATATATATGTACACGTGCACAGTATATGACAGGGAGATAGAGATGTAACTGTAGGGGCTGGTGAAAGGTGATGACATCACCCAGAGGGCGTTCCTAGGGCTTAGAGACAGGATCCACCCATGCCTCCTGAGACAGCAGAGGATTATGGGAGAGCAGGAGGAATTGGCAAGATGTTGAAAAACACCCCATTGACAATAAGAGGACTACACAACTTCCTGTTAGGGCTAATTCAAACCAAAACATACTAAAGCCAGTATTATTTATGATAACACTATATTAGTAAGTTGTATAACTTATATAAATACAATTTTCTGATACCGGAATACTCCTTCACAGATTGAGGTTTTCAGTAAGTACATGGAGATGGGGGGGGGGGGGAGATGATGGGGGGGGGGAGATGATATTATCACAAGTGAAATTTACCATATTTACAGGGACTACAGGAATACATTAAGCTTAATGTGTGATACAGAACCAGGGAGCCCTACACTCCCCATCATGTAATGATACATATTAGGATTATACCGCCAGGAGTCCATGCATACAGAACACGAGCAGATACTTTATACTGTATTATTAGAAATGCCGTAAACTATATGTAAATATCGTCTGGATCATTCCATCTGATACAGCGACACTTCTTATTTTACACTTATCTGGTTAATGAAGTCCATCCCCCAGGACCATTTGTGCTGTGCCGAGGATTTTCCCGTCTTTCCGTATAATGAGTTGCGCCGCTCTCGCTCTCGCTGCACGAGCCATAAGTCATTATGAAAAGTCATTATGAATGAATCTCCGTGATTCGACTCCACTTGACAGGAGAAATGAAAAGCAACAGATGAAAGAACCGAAGGAGCGGGGATTATTCTAAATTCAATGTAAATGTAACATGCTCAGAAATATACCGCTCATACAGACTAAACAATATTGAAAAAGAACATAACATAATTCATTGAAGCAAACCTAGTGCAAGTCAGAGCGCACTCTAGTGATCCGAGTACAAAACAATGAATTTGAGTGATATTAGTGCCATGTAGGAGCATTCTGTTAATCCAGGTCAGAGAGCATTCTAGTGAACATCATCAACAATGAAAGCATTTGAGTGATCAAAACCTAACAATGAAAGCATTCAAGTGATCAAAACCTAACAATGAAAGCATTCGAGTGATCAAAACACAACAATGAAAGCATTCGAGTAATCAAAACACAACAATGAAAGCATTCGAGTGATCAAAACCTAACAATGAAAGCATTTGAGTGATCAAAACACAACAATGAAAGCATTCGAGTGATCAAAGCACAACAATGAAAGCATTCAAGTGATCAAAACACAACAAGGAAAGCATTCGAGTGATCAAAACACAAGGAAAATATTCTAGTGATCAAAACACAACAAGGAAAGCATTCTAATGATCAAAATGAAAGAAAAGCATTCTAGTGATCATAACACAGCAGGAAAATATTCTAGTGATCAAAATAAAAGGAAAGCATTCTAGATATCCCATTACACAACATAGAGCATTCTAGTGATCCCAGTACACAACAGAAAATGTTCTAGGGATCCCAGTACACAACAGAGAGCATTCTAGTGATCCCAGCACACAACAGAGAGAATTCTAGTGATCCCAGTACACAAAAGAGAGCATTCTAGTGATCCCAGTACACAACAGAGAGCATTCTAGTGATCCCAGTACATAACAGAGAGAATTCTAGTGATCCCAGTACACAAAAGAGAGCATTCTAGTGATCCCAGTACACAACAGAGAGCATTCTAGTGATCCCAGTACATAACAGAGAGCATTCTAGTGATCCCAGTACACAACAGAAAATGTTCTAGTGATCCCAGTACATAACAGAGAGCATTTTAGTGATCCCAGTACATAACAGAGAGCATTCTAGTGATCCCAGTATGCAACAGAAAATGTTCTAGTTATCCCAGTACACAGCAGAGAGCATTCTAGTGATCCCAGTACACAACAGAGAGCATTCTAGTGAAACCAGTACACAACAGAGAGCAGTCTAGTGAAACCAGTACACAACAGAAAATGTTCTAGTGATCCCAGTACACAACAGAAGGCATTCTAGTGATCCCAGAACCCAACAGAGAACATTCTAGTGATCTTAGTACATCATAATCATAACACATACATACACATACAATCATAACACAGCAGGAAAATATTCTAGTGATCAAAATAAAAGGAAAGCATTCTTGATATCCCATTACACAACATAGAGCATTCTAGTGATACCAGTACTCAACCGAAAATGTTCTAGTGATCCCAGTACACAACAGAGAGCATTCTAGTAATCCCAGTACACAACAGAGAGAATTCTAGTGATCCCAGTACACAAAAGAGAGCATTCTAGTGATCCCAGTACACAACAGAGAGCATTCTAGTGACCCCAGTACACAACAGAGAGCATTCTAGTGATCCCAGTACACAACAGAAAATGTTCTAGTGATCCCAGTAGACAACAGAGAGCATTCTAGTGATCCCAGTACACAACAGAGAACATTCTAGTGAAACCAGTACACAACAGAAAATGTTCTAGTGATCCCAGTACACAATAGAGAAAATTCTAGTGATCCCAGTACACAACAGAGAGCATTCTTGTGATCCCCGTACACAACAGAAAATGTTCTAGTAATCCCAGTACACAACAGAGCATTCTAGTGATCCCAGTACACAACAGAAAAATGTTCTAGTGATCCCTGTACAGAACAAAGAGCATTCTAGTGATCCCAGTACATAACAGAGAGCATTCTAGTGATCCCAGTACACAACAGAAAATGTTCTAGTGATCCCTGTACAGAACAGAGAGCATTCTAGTGATCCCAGTACACAACAGAAAATGTTCTAGTGATCCCTGTACAGAACAGAGAGCATTCTAGTGATCCCAGTACACAACAGAGAGCATTCTAGTGATCCCAGTATACAACAGAAAATGTTCTAGTGATCCCAGTACACAACAGAGGGCATTCTAGTGATCCCAGTACACAACAGAGAGCATTCTAGTGATCCCAGTACACAACAGAGAACATTCTAGTGATATCAGTACACAACAGAAAATGCTCTAGTGATCTCTGTTCTATACAGAGAACATTGTGTAATCCTTGTACAAAAAAAAAAAGTGTTCCACTGATCACATTATAAAGCAGAAAGCATTCTAGACATCTCCATAAAATATACATATTATAATAGTGATCCCAGTTCCATACGGAGATAATTATTTTAATACCTATATGTATAGTACAGGAAGCATTCTGGTGATCTCAGTTGCATACAGAGATCATTCTAGTGATTCCTGCACAACATGGCAATAGTTCTACTGATCTTAGTACAATGCAGAAAGCGCTACCAGTACAATATAGAAAGCATTTAGTGATCTCCCCATAAAGAGCATTCTAGTGATCCCTATAAAACACAGATAGCATTCAAGTGATCTCTATAAAACACAGATAGCATTCTAGTGATCTCTATAAAACACAGATAGCATTCTAGTGATCTCTATAAAACACAGATAGCATTCTAGTGATCTCTATAAAACACAGATAGCATTCTAGTGATCCCTATAAAACACAGATAGCATTCTAGTGATCCCTATAAAACACAGATAGCATTCTAGTGATCCCTATAAAACACAGATAGCATTCTAGTGATCTCTATAAAACACAGATAGCATTCTAGTGATCTCTATAAAACACAGATAGCATTCTAGTGATCTCTATAACACACAGATAGCATTCTAGTGATCTCTATAAAACACAGATAGCATTCTAGTGATCTCTATAAAACACAGATAGCATTCTAGTGATCTCTATAAAACACAGATAGCATTCTAGTGATCTCTATAAAACACAGATAGCATTCTAGTGATCTCTATAAAACACAGATAGCATTCTAGTGATCTCTATAAAACACAGATAGCATTCTAGTGATCTCTATAAAACACAGATAGCATTCTAGTGATCTCTATAAAACACAGATAGCATTCTAGTGATCTCTATAACACACAGATAGCATTCTAGTGATCTCTATAAAACACAGATAGCATTCTAGTGATCTCTATAAAACACAGATAGCATTCAAGTGATCTCTATAAAACACAGATAGCATTCTAGTGATCTCTATAAAACACAGATAGCATTCTAGTGATCTCTATAAAACACAGATAGCATTCTAGTGATCCCTATAAAACACAGATAGGATTCTAGTGATCTCTGTACAATATAAAGATAATTCAAGTGATCTCTGTACAATATAGAGATAATTCTAGTGATCTCTGTACAATATAGAGAGCATTCTAGTGATCTCTGTACAATATAGAGAGCATTCTAGTGATCTATGTGCAATAGAGATTATTCTAGTGATCTCTGTGCAATATATAGAGCATTCTAGTGATCTCTGTACAATATATGGAGCATTCTATTGATCTCTACAATATATAGAGCATTTTAGTGATCTCTGTACAATATATAGAGCATTCTATTGATCTCTACAATACATAGAGCATTCTAGTGATCTCTGTACAATATAGAGAGCATTTTACTGATCTCTGTACAATATAGAGAGCATTTTAGTGATACTTGTACAGTAAAGGTTATTCTAGTGATCTCTGTGCAATATATAGAGCATTCTATTGATCTCTACAATATGTAGAGCATTCTAGTGAACTCTGTACAATATAGAGAGCATTTTAGTGATCTCTGTACAATATAGAGAGCATTTTAGTGATCCTTGTACAGTAAAGGTTATTCTAGTGACCCTTGTACAACATATAGACAATTCTATTGATCTACATAAAAGCAAAAGTAAAAAAAATATATAAAGCTTTATACTAACTTCTGTATAATATAGGGAGTATTCTAGTAACAGAAATATAACACAGACAGCATTCTAAAGACCTCAGTATAACACAGCGAGCATTCTACTGGTCTTAGAGCATTCCAGTTGAACATTCTGAATAGAATATTCAGAAGTTCAAATTTTTATTATTATTATTATTTAAAATAGTTGATTTGATTGAAAAAAAATAGATTTTGGGCATGGCAGAGTTTTATATCTCAGTTTTTGTTTCTTCTTCTTCTTCCATGTGTCTCGGTCATTTACACGTTTAGCGCTGTCTGTACTTACCAAGTGTCTCCTGGTGATTGTCCAATTGATGTTCTCTTCAATTTCCTCTCTCCTTTTGTCACTTCTCGATCCATTCGGGGAGTCAAGCCGGGGTTGGCAATTCGAGCATTTGGAGCGGTTTGTTGTGTACGGCGTGGTGGATGGGAGAGTGCTGCTATTTATTTTTTTTTTTTCTGATACAAACAGATTATTTAGAACAGCTTGGAACAGGGCAAAATCAGCATCGCTGTGCGGTTTGTTTTCCTTTATGTTTTTTTTTTTTTTAGGAAAGTAGGAAAAACCGCGACCGCAATATTAGTTGGAAATATTCTTTTTCAAGCAGATAGTTGGGGAGGGATTATCATCTGACCCTGGGGTTGGGGCACCCACAAGCCACTGCTTTGGCCAGATTATTTGTTGAAACTGGAGGATGCTGCAAATGGTCCCTAGTGGGCAAAAGTGGTATTACATGGCGAGACCATAATGACTGTATAGCTATAGGGGGTGCAGCTTACATTATGATGCTTACATTAAGAAGGCAGTGGAGGGGTAGTGTTCAGCTGAAGCTAGTTATTTATTTATTTTATATTCATTTATTAAATTTTTTTTTTTTTTTTTTTTTTTTGGGAGGGGGGGTTGAAAAATGCAACATGTTAATCATCACAATTTATAGAAGTACAGTATAGAAGCTGCACTGAGAAGTATTTTAAAATAAATTACAATATGCAGCAATATTGGATAATGGCAGGGAGTGCGGGTGGGGAGTGCGGGCGGTGAGTAAACTGTCATTAAAAACATATTATACAAGAAAAGTGTAATTTCAATCTTTATATAGCACAGATAAGATAGGATGATGCATCCCGGGTGATCAGCAGAGGAAAGTATACATCATCTATACCCAGAATACCGAGCTGTCTCCGGATCTCATCCCAACACTGCCCAAAATAGAACAAAAAATTAAAGGATGTTTATCACAAGTAACACATGGGCAGACGTCCATGTGAATAAGCGCCATGTTCGGCTCGGTTCTCACTGGTGTTATTTCCAGTGTTTGTCGTAGTCTGCTGCTCTATTCCTGCCGTCAGAAACATGAGTCAATGGGATCCATTCCGTCACGACTCAGGAAGAACATCAGGGGGACTATAAGAAGCCAAGTGCAATTCATTTATTTATTGAACATATCCCAATTCTGCCTATTTATATAGGGCACGGCCTAAAGTATGTGAATTCACAAGTTATGTATTTAGCCCACTTATTCCCAGATTCATACTGACCCCAGACCAGATTCCCTTAATCAGTGGTTCTTAACCTTTTTTGCCTGAGTACCCCTTGACAGCCCATTCCCCAAAAATTGTACCCCCATATTAGAGATATTTTGTAATGATTATAGTATAATTCATATGCTTTACCTTCCTCTATAACAGGCCCCCTGTTCCTTTCCCTATATCCCCATTCCCCAGATTTACAGATGACGTCTTCTTTAACCGGAGTTGTTTACTTTTATTTTCTTCTCTATCTGGCCTAGACCGCCATTAAGATTTCTCCCATACAAGATGTATCCACAGAACCAGCCAAACAAACATCTTAGGCTCCTTTCTGCAGTACAATACCCAACTATTTACAAACCCCTCATGTTTATTGTCACACACAGTAATAGTACCCGCTTTGTGTCCCCATAAAGTTGTTAGCCCCCTCTGTGCCCCCAAATATAGCTGTAGGCCCCCAAACTGCCCCCATATATAGCTGTAGGCCACCATACTGTCCCGCTTTGGTGATCCATTGCTCCTCTGGTCTAGGGACCTATTGCTTTGGCTCATAGAAGTAGGTATCCAGTCTGCAGGGGCAGTGGAACAACAAAGCTGATGGTAGTTACTGCCCACAGCAGCCCAGTGCCCGCGCTTCCCCTTTGCTGACCTCCTGCTCCGCTCCTTGTTGCAGTGACTTCAGCCGACCATTTCTTTCAAAGCGGTCCAGACCAGTAACCAGTGGCTGTGGAGAACTGCTAAGTACCCCTGGGGGTACTTTTACCCCAGTTTGAGAACCACTGCCCTAAATAACTATATAACTATGTATACGAGACTAGATACCCTAAAATACTCAGATCAGAGTACATAGGTAATAGAGACCCCAGATTAGACCCCTGAAACTAATACAGATCTCAGACCAGACCCCTAATCTAATACAGACCCCAGACCAGACTCCTAAAATAATTCAGAGCCGAGACCCTTCCCAAAAAAACTAATACATATCCAGATCAGACCCCTAAACTAATACAGACCCCAGAGCAGACCGCTAAACTAATACAGACCCCAGACCAGATCCCTAAAATAACATAGAGCCCAGACCAGACACATAAACTATTACAGACCCCAGAGAAGACCCCTAAACACATACAAACCCCAGATCAGACCCCTAAACTAATAAAAACCCCAGACCATTAAATTTATACGGACCCCAGATCAGACTTCTAAAATAATACAGACCCAAGACCAGACTCCTAAACTAATACAGACAACAGACTAGAGCCCTAAACTAATACAGACAACAGACTAGAGCCCTAAACTAATACAGACAACAGACTAGAGCCCTAAACTAATACAGAAAAAAGACTAGAGCCCTAAACTAATACAGACCACAGGCAAGAGCCCTAAACTAATACAGACCCCAGATCAGAGTCCTAAACTTATACAGAGTCCAGACCAGACTCCCAAAGTAATATAGACCCCAGATCAGACACCTAAACTAATACAGACCACAGACCCGACCCCTAAACTAATACAGACCACAGAGCAGACCCCTAAACTAATACAGACCACAGACCAGACCCCTGAACTAATACTGACCCCAGATCAGACCTCTAAACTAATGCAAACCCCAGACACATCAAAACTAAATACGGACCCCAGATCAGACATCTAAACTAATGCAATCCCCAGGCACATCAAAACTAAATACGGACCCCAGATCAGACATCTAAACTAATTCAGACCCCAGACCAGACTCCTAAAGTAATGCAGGCCTCAAACCAGACCACTAAACTAAAGCAGACTTCAGACCAGACTCCTAAACTAATACAGACCCCAGACCAGACTCATAAGGTAATACAGGCCTCAGACCAGACCCCTAAACTAATACAGACCACGGACAAGACCACTTACCTAATATAGACCCCAGAGCAGACATCTAAACTTATACAGACCCCAGATCAGTCCTCTAAACTAATACAACACATATAAGAGCCCTAAACTAATACAGACCCAAGAATCATAAACTAATACAGATGGGTTACATTTTTACCTCTTTTGCAACCCTCATTTCAAGAAGCATTATAAATACAGCTCTGGATGTGATTAATGGAGACCACTTGACATTTTGCAATTTTATTACAGGTAACCAAATTTCCTGAAGTGACCCCAGATTCCTGCTAATGCTTTTCCCTGGAGTTACATAAAAGGGAAGGAATATTTCTCATTCTGACCATTACTGCCGCCATATTGTTTGTCCTCCAGCTTTCACAGATACGGCTGAACGTGACTCTAAGGAGCCATCATCTTCCCTGTAGAATGTGGATATTTATGGCATAGAATTACAGCCGGGGTCTTCTGTACACTCAATGGAGATACCTGTTGCCCTGACAACCCTGAATGTTACACCAGAATGTGGCATTTTAATGAGGGAGGGAAGGAAGAGGAAACCTCTGTTGTCACCCGACGATATGTGTAATGTCCTATAATACAAAAGACAAGAAAGACCCCAACATATGATGGAGGAGACACAGAGGGGAGGAAGATAGTAAGAAAGATTATGTGTACCTATATATCACCTACTGATCACTCCACATACACTGTTTGGGCTCAAAAAGTGTAATAAGGGGTAGTATTATAGTAGTTATATTCTTGTATATAGGAGGCAGTATTATAGTAGTTATATTCTTGTATATAGGAGCAGTATTATAGTAGTTTTATTCTTGTATATAGGAGCAGTATTATAGTGTTATATTCTTGTATATAGGAGCAGTATTATAGTAGTTTTATTCTTGTATATAGGAGCAGTATTATAGTGTTATATTCTTGTATATAGGAGCAGTATTATAGTAGTTATATTCTTGTATATAGGAGCAGTTGTCACGATTCGGCTAGCTGGATGTGAATCCACTGTGTCAGCGAGGGATTGGCGTGGACCGTACCGGTGGACCGGTTCTAAGATGCTACTGGTATTCACCAGAGCCCGCCGCAAAGCGGGATGGTCTTGCTGCGGCGGTAGCAACCAGGTCGTGTCCACCGGCAACGGCTCAATCTCGCTGACTGCTGAGAAGGCGTGGGACAGAAGGACTAGGCAGAGGCAAAGCCAGACGTAGCAGAAGGTTGGGGCAGGCGGCAAGGGTCGTAGTCAATGTGGATAGCAGAAGATCTGGAACACAGGCTTTGGACAACACTAAACGCTTTCACTGGCACAAGGCAACAAGATCCGGCAAGGAAGTGCAGGGGAAGTGAGGTAATATAGCCAGGGAGCAGGTGGAGGCTAATTAGGCTGATTGGACCAGGCACCAATCATTGGTGCACTGGCCCTTTAAATCTTAGAGAGCTGGCGCGCACGCCCTAAGGAGCAGAGCCGCGTGCGCCAGGACATGACAGCTGGGGGCCGGGACAGTTAAGTGACTTGGGATGCGATTCCCGAGCGGGTGCGTCCCGCTATGCGAATCGCATCCCCGCCGGCAGTGTCAGTGCAGCGCTCCTGGTCAGCGGGTCTGACCGGGGTGCTGCAGAGAGAGGAATGCCGCGAGCGCTCCGGGGAGGAGCAGGGACCCGGAGCGTTCGGCGTAACAGTACCCCCCCCCCCCTTTTTTTGTCCGGCAATTGCTTCACGTGGGACGAGAACACTGGGAGCGATTGTAGGGTTTCCCCATCAAAGGCAGGCAGTTCAGCAGGAGTGGGAATGGGGAGGGAGGGCAGAGGGTGAAGCTTGGCATGGGGCAGGGTGTCACCAGGACGGGGGCCATGAGGAGGCACGGCACAGTCCTGGGGAGACCAGGTGTAGGAGGAGGCACTGAGGCTTGCCTGACGGGACTGGGAGGAGACGTGAGGCATTTCTTGCGGCAAGCAGGACCCCAATTCTTGATCTCCCCGTGGTCCAGTCAAGGGTGGGAGAATGATGCTGGAGCCATGGCATATCGAGGAGGACATCAGAGGTACAGTTGGGAAGGACGAACAACTCAATCTTTTCGTGATGGGGTCCAATGCATATTAAGAGAGGTTCTGTGCGGTAACGCACAGTACAGTCCAACTTCACTCCGTTGACGGAAGAAATGTAGATTGGCTTGACGAGACGGGTCACCGGGATGCAGAACTTATTCACCAAAGAGTCCAGAATAAAATTTCCAGAAGCACCAGAGTCCAAGCAGGCCGCGGCAGAGAAGGAACGCCACGAGCGCTCCGGGGAGGAGCAGGGACCCGGAGCGCTCGGCGTGACAGCAGTATTATAGTAGTTATATTCTTGTATATAGGGAGCAGCATTATAGTAGTTATATTCTTGTATAGAGGAGCAGTATTATAGTAGTTATATTCTTGTATATAGGAGCAGTATTATAGTAGTTATATTCTTGTTTAGAGGAGCAGTATTATAGTAGTTATATTCTTGTATATAGGAGCAGTATTATAGTAGTTATATTCTTGTATATAGGAGCAGTATTATAGTAGTTATATTCTTGTATATAGGAGCAGTATTATAGTAGTTATATTCTTGTATATAGGAGTAGTAATATAGTAGATATATTCTTGTATATAGGAAGCAGTATTATAGTAGTTATATTCTTGTATATAGGAGCAGTATTATAGTAGTTATATTCTTGTATATAGGATCAGTATTATAGTAGTTATATACTTATATAGGAAGCAGTATTATAGTAGTTATATTTTTGTATATAGGGGGCAGTATTATAGTAGTTATATTCTTGTATATAGGAGCAGTATTATAGTAGATATATTCTTGTATATAGGAGCAGTATTATAGTAGTTATATTCTTGTATATAGGAGCAGTATAATAGTAGTTATATTCTTGTATATAGGAGCAGTATTACAGTAGTTATATTCTTGTATATAGGAGGCAGTATTATAGTAGTTATATTCTTGTATATAGGAGGCAGTATTATAGTAGTTATATTCTTGTATATAGGAGCAGTATTATAGTAGTTATATTCTTGTATATAGGGGGCAGTAATATAGTAGTTATATTCTTGTATATAGGTGCAGTATTATTGTAGTTATATTCTTGTATATAGGAGGCAGTATTATAGTAGTTATATTCTTGTATATAGGAGACAGTATTATAGTAGTTATATTCTTGTATATAGGTGCAGTATTATAGTAGTTATATTCTTTTACATAGGAGCAGTATTATAGTAGTTGTATTCTTGTACATGAGGGCAGTATTATAGTAGTTATATTCTTGTATATAGGAGCAGTATTATAGTAGTTATATTCTTGTATATAGGTGCAGTATTATAGTAGTTATATTCTTGTATATAGGAGCAGTATTATAGTAGTTATATTCTTGTATATAGGAGACAGTATTATAGTAGTTATATTCTTGTATATAGGAGCAGTATTATAGTAGTTATATTCTTTTACATAGGAGCAGTATTATAGTAGTTATATTCTTGTATATAGGAGCAGTATTATAGTAGTTATATTCTTGTATATAGGAGCAGTAATATAGTAGTTATATTCTTGTATATAGGAGGCAGTATTATAGTAGTTATATTCTTGTATATAGGAGCAGTATTATAGTAGTTATATTCTTGTATATAGGTGCAGTATTATAGTAGTTATATTCTTTTACATAGGAGCAGTATTATAGTAGTTGTATTCTTGTACATGAGGGCAGTATTATAGTAATAGTTAATACTATTATTTTACATAGTGACAAAACACTTACTTTAGAGGTAGGTTTTGTGCTGAGATTTCAGTGTAGATTATGTCACAGACAATCCCAGGTATTTATGGGTTCGTCGTCCTCTATTATCACAGGAGAGGATGGGGGAATGACTAATCCTAATACTAACACTTTGTAGAAAAGAAAAAATAATTACACATTTCGGAGTGAAGGGAAGATGTGCGCTTTGTGCTCCTGAGAACAGAACATATTATGCAATATTGTTCACACAGCTGTATCCAGAAACACTTACAGTCAAATTAAAGAGACAGATTTTGTCAATGGAATGTGTGATAAGTTCTTCTTAATAACTTAGATCTGTTTATTTAAGATGTTTTCTGCATCGTCTGTTTGGGATTTTTTCATTACAGCGATCCTGTCCTCACTTCATGCTGCCTGGACAACAAGTAATCTAGGAGGCAATATTATAGCCAGACATTATAACTGACACTGTTATGTTGCACAATAGTTGCACTGATGGGAGGGATCTGCTGACGCTGTTATCGCTATATACAGTAAATAATCGCCTCCAACAAAAGTTATCACTAGAGCTGCTCAGTTAAGAAATCCTGATGTGATTTCTTTCAGGTTGACTGACAGACGAGGAAAACAAATCAGCACAAATGACTTTACAATAAACTGATGTTTAATGATATTATCACTGTGTATGGTCTGAGCCCAATGGGATTACAACACATACTTGTCAGGTACCATTCTTCTCTCACTGTGTCCCTTATTTGCATGAAATGAATATAATTACTATAATACTGCCTCCTATTTACAAGAATATAACTACTACAATACTGCTCCTATATACAAGAATAGAACTACTATAATACTGCTCCTATATACAAGAATATAACTACTATAATACTGCCTCCTATATACAAGCATATAACTACTATAATACTGCCTCCTATATACAAGAATAGAACTACTATAATACTGCTCCTATATACAAGAATAGAACTACTATAATACTGCTCCTATATACAAGCATATAACTACTATAATACTGCTCCTATATACAAGAATATAACTACTATAATACTGTCTCCTGTATACAAGAATATATCTACTATAATACTGCTCCTATATACAAGAATATAACTACTATAATACTGCCCCCTATATACAAGAATATAACTACTATAATACTGCTCCTATATACAAGAATAGAACTACTATAATACTGCTCCTATATACAAGCATATAACTACTATAATACTGCTCCTATATACAAGAATATAACTACTATAATACTGCTCCTATATACAAGAATATAACTACTATAATACTGCTCCTATATACAAGAATATATCTACTATAATACTGCCCCTATATACAAGAATATAACTACTATAATACTGCTCCTATATACAAGAATATAACTACTATAATACTGCCTCCTATATACAAGAATATAACTACTATAATGCTGCCTCCTATATACAAGAATATAACTACTATAATGCTGCCTCCTATATACAAGAATATAACTACTATAATACTGCTCCTATATACAAGAATATAACTACTATAATACTGCCTCCTATATACAAGAATATAACTACTATAATACTGCTCCTATATACAAGAATATAACTACTATAATACTGCTCCTATATACAAGAATATAACTACTATAATACTGCTCCTATATACAAGAATATATCTACTATAATACTGCCTCCTATATACAAGAATATAACTACTATAATACTGCCTCCTATATACAAGAATATAACTACTATAATACTGCTCCTATATACAAGAATATAACTACTATAATACTGCTCCTATATACAAGAATATAACTACTATAATACTGCCTCCTAGCTGTGAGGTTGTGTGTGAGTAGCTCTCCTGATGTCTGGAGAAAGCCCGGGGCGGGGCCACCCTGGGTGGGGAAGCTCCCCAAGCAAGGCCCAGGCTTCTCGGCCTACACTGGGGGAAAACTCCCAGGCTTCTTCTAATGTGGATGTAAATCCTAAAGTCATTGCAGTACAGAAGAATACTGAGCATGTAAGTCCAGCCATTGTAAAGAAGGAAAATACAGCGATGGATGTATGTAAAGAAAAGAAAGCAGCAGCAAGTATGTCTAAGGAATGTGATGTGAAACAGTCTGCCAGCCATGGTGTACAGTGTGATGGTAATATGACTGAATTCAAGACAGAATCCATTGTGGGAACTCCAAAGTCTGCTAACCGAGGCCATGTTGGTGCACAGGAGGTGAGGGGATCACATGGAGGTGCACAGGAGGTGAGGGGATCACAGGCAGCAGGTGTGCAGCTCCACTCTCCAGCACAGAGGCAGAGGAGGACATCACTGGAGAGACAGACATTACAGGAGAACCTACAGCAACAAGAGGTGGTCTCCAGCATGACCCGCTCAGGCCGCACAAGATCCCAGGCCGGAGGTAAGAGCCACAATACTGACAAGTCTATGGAGGTGACACCTGGGAAATCTGTGGAGAAATATGAAAGTGTTTGCAAAACTGTTCCTGCCCCGGACCCTAATGTATGTGACCGGGCCTCAGGAGATACAAGCAGCCAAGGCTCCTCTGTGTTCACCCAGCCTGAGAGACTGTCCAGACCCCTCCAGCAGGGCAAAGAGACCACCCGGGCACCAGAGCTACAGCTGGCGGAGGAGATCCCAGCACTGGTGAGGAGGATGGAGGAGCTGAAGCACCTAAAATATATGCTGCAAATGCAGATAGACTGTGTATATAAACTGAAGACAGCAAATCCACAATACAAGACAATGCATGATGATAAACTGTATACACTGAGCACAGAGCTGGCCACCATAGTGAGCGAGATGGACTCTATACTGGAGAGGATGGGACCTTTGGCGGAATCCTATAGGAACAAGGAGCGCTTTTCACAGTACCAGCTGAGTTTTGGTGCAGAGCCCAGATCGGATGTGGCACCTGTCATCACCCCAGATGAGCCCCAGGAGGTGACAAGACCCCTTATAAAACCCCCAAGTTTCACCTTCAAGGATCGGCATGTTCATAAGCCCGAGGAGCAGCAACCTCAGAGACCTGCAGCTGTTCCGGAGCCTGCAACTCACTTACCTGCAGAGGCACTACAAGTCCCAGAAGTCCCAGTGCATCAGGAGGACAGTGGACATTTGCCGGTGTATGAAGGTGATGGGGTGATGGAGCAGAGCTCTAATGTTGGGGCACGGACTGGGGGTGAGGACTGTGGTGATGTTGGGACACGGACTGAGGGTGCGGACTTTGATGTTCCTGAGGGGTCGGTGGCTGGAGGGGGTGCACAATCTGTGTGGGGTGTTGTGTCTGATGATGATATAGAGGTGGATGGGACAGGGGATGTTGTACACAATACTGTGCAGGATTTCCCCCCTTTACCTACAAGCACAGCAGCTGTGGCAGGGCCCCCTAGAGTAGACCCCAACCCTGTAAGACAGGACGCAGGTACCCGCCAGGTTCCTCCTAGAAATGCCTGGAGCCGTGGTGCTCCATCATTCACCTCCAGCGCCAATTACACTGGCCAGGCATTTAAAAGGAGGAATGTTGTGCGATTTCGGCACAGAGGTGCCAAGGAGGACCTTCCAGATAGGAGGTTTGTGGTGAGGGAGCTCCTGTGCCACCAGATGGGGTTTGTGCCAGCGGACATCTTGGCTGTAATAAACCTACCAGATAGACAGGGCTATGATGTCAGCTTTAAGCTCATGTCTAATCTGGATAGGTTCTGGTCCAACTTCCCCAGATTCAGAGACAAGGATGGATGGAGTAAATTTAGTTTTATTCCCATATCCAAGCCAGATACCGTCATCATAAACATCATCTTCTGGAATGAAGCTGTTCCTCCCCAGGACATTGTGGTGAGGCTCCGCAGACATTGTGACCTGGTGTCTGATCTCACCAAGAACAGAGATGATGACGGTATCTGGACTGGAGGGTGGAAGGTCCTGGTGAAGCTGCGCCAACACGGGAACATCACCCAACATCTGCCAAATTCCTTCTTTATTGGCAGAGAGAAGGGGGTTTGCTTCTACCCCGGTCAGCCCAGAAAGTGTTTTAAATGTGGTAAACCTGGGCATCTGGCAAATACCTGTACTGTGGTAAAGTGTAACCTGTGTGGTGAGACTGGTCATGTAAGTGCTGATTGCCAGAACATCAGATGCAATCTATGCGGTGAGATCGGTCACCCTCACCGGGACTGTCCCAATGCCTGGCACAACATCTGCCGGGAGCTTCCTGATGAGGACCTTGTGGCGGGGGCAGAGGCTGTAGAGGAGGAGGCTTTGTTATCAGACCCTATACTGACCAGACAGGAGGTTCAGCCAGACTTAGGTAACACTGCTCCAACACCTCAGCAGTCAGAGAGCACACAGGGGGACATGGAGGTTGTGCCACAAGACCAGCAGCAGCCGGGGGTATCCTCTTCTGTGTCTGAGGGGAATAGGATGCAGCAAAATAAAAGGAGAAAAAAAGACAAGTCCTCCCGCAGGCCTGAGGGGGAGAACAGCATCGTTCAAAGTGTGAAAAAAAGGGCTGACAACAGGGCAGGAGTGATGGTGGTGTCCAACAGGTACGAGGTCCTGTCAGAGTCCGAGGGAGATTTGGACACTGAGATAAAAAGAATAGAGGGTGAATGTGATGTTGACACCAGGGACCAACCCCCAATAAAAAGAAAACCGCAGAGTGTGAAAGATAACGTAGAGTCAGATATGGAGACAGGTGGTGGCCAGCGGGACTCAGACTCTGACTTGTGATGATGGGGATCAGGTCTCTGCTCTTCTGTCTTATCATGGCTGGGTTTACTTTAAGGGTCCTTTCTACTAATGTGAACAGTATTAAAGTGAGGAGGACACGGCACATAGTCTATGACTATCTTAGGGATCTGGACACAGATGTCATCTTCATGCAGGAGACGCGCCTGACTTCTTCAGGGTATTTACGTGAGGCTGAGAGGGAATGGACGCCTGGGCCTTCTTTCTGGTCACTGGCTGTGGAGCCTTATGCCGGGGTGGCCATACTGTTTACCACCAGGGATGTGACAGTACATAGGATGACAGAGGTTGTCATGGGAAGGTGTCTGATCCTGGAGGTCACTATCCATGGTAGAAGGCTCCGGCTAATAAATATCTATGGCCCGCAGACAGTGACCGAAAGGATCCAGCTATTTAATGATGTCAAGCCATATCTATTCACATCTGTTCCTGTAATCATGGCCGGGGATTTTAACGTCACTAGGACATCAAGTGACAGGTCCTCAGGTAGAGCGGTGGGCAGGGACTCCAAGGTCCTAAATAATATAATCTTGCAGGCCGGTCTGTGTGATGTGTTCACACAGGGTGGAAGAAAACCAAAACTCACATACACCTGTTCTGACAGGAGCAGTAGAATAGATATGGCGTTTGTGCGTCCTGAAGAATTTATAAGTGATAGAAATGAAAAAACTGTCCCTTATTCAGATCACATGGCCTTAGTTTTCCATCTTGGTGTCACTAAGCGCCCAGATATTGGAAGGGGGCTCTGGAAGCTCAATTCTAATATCTTGGATGATGTGCATGTTAAAGGAGGTATTCACTCTCTTATACAGGGCCAGCTAGAGCGGGTGGACTTCTATGATGATATGGCCGCCTGGTCGGAGGATGTCAAGGATGAGATCAGAACCCTCTTAAAGAGACTGTCCTTTAAAAAGGGGAGGAGTAAGTATGGCCAGTATCTCAAGCTGCGCAAAGAATTGGAGTCACTATATTCGGCAGGTGGGGACCAACAAAGGATAGACCGGCTGAAATCTGAGATAAGGCAGTATCAGTACAGCAGGTATACCTCCCTGGTTCTTGAACGGGATTATGGGTCCTTAGGGTCTCCTGATCCCTTTGAGAATTGCCGGGAGCGGGTGGCAAATAAATCTGTCACCGGTCTCACTGACTCCCAGGGTGTTTTGCAGGAATCTCGGGAGGGTATCCTGGGGGTGGTGAGATCGTACTATGCTGACTTGTTTCAGAGGAAGGTTTTGGATAGAGACAAGATGACCCAATTCTTGGAGACAACTCCGCTCCCTGATACTAATGATTTGGACTTTTCTCCTTTGACAGCAGAATTGACGGTGGCGGAGGTCAAAGAGGCCATTGATAAGTTACATCTGAAGAAGGCACCAGGTCCAGATGGGATAACAGCAGAATTCTATAAGACATTCAGAGACCTCTTGGCTCCAATCCTCGTGGATGTTTACACAAATTGTCTAGAAAGTCACCTGATGCCTCCATCCATGAGAGTGTCCTCGCTGATTCTGCTGTCTAAAGGTAAAGAGCCGAGTGACATCAAGAACTGGAGGCCAATTGCCCTCTTGAATGTCGACAGGAAGATTCTGGCAAAAATCCTGTTTTCTAGGTTAGTTTGTCTGTCCCCGGCACTGTTGGCAGGCTGTCAGTATGGCACAGTAAAAGGGCGGAACATCTCTGGGGCAGTGATCTCCATAAGGGAGATGTTTGAGAGATGTAAAGCCCTGAGGTGTGGGAGATATGTTGTGAGTCTTGACCAGGCTAAAGCCTTTGACAGAGTAGATCATGAGTATCTATGGGCCACTTTGTCAAAGTACGGTATTCCGGGACAATTCATCGATTGGCTGAAGACTTTGTATTGTGAGGCCGAGAGCTTTCCTCTGATTAATGGTTGGCAGGGTGACACCTTCAGGGTTGAGGCGGGGGTGAGACAAGGTTGCCCACTGAGTCCGCTGCTGTATGTATTTGCCTTAGACCCGTTTCTGAGGTCACTGCAGGAGTGTGGTTTTCAGGGGGTGCCGGTCCCCCACTGCCTGCCCCTGAGTGTTGTTGCCTATGCGGATGATGTGACTGTAGTGATATCTGAGCCTCGTGAGGTGGAGATGTTGTCTATGGCCATCAGAAGTTACTCGGAGGCCTCAGGGTCTCTGGTCAACCTTGAGAAGAGTCAAGCTCTCTGGGTATCAGATACTGATCCAGACTTTGATCTGCCCCAATTTGTGAGAGCCTCCACCTATATTAAAATCCTAGGGGTCAAATTCGGGAGGGACGATA
Organism: Hyla sarda; assembly: GCF_029499605.1. Lineage (NCBI taxonomy): Eukaryota > Metazoa > Chordata > Amphibia > Anura > Hylidae > Hyla > Hyla sarda. The sequence goes on from NW_026610399.1 coordinate 984,292, forward strand.
ATGCCAAACTAAATTGGGAAGAGAAGTTGGAAACCGGAAATGCAAAGGTTCAGCGATGGAAGAACTGGAGGCTGACTTATAGAGAAAGGGTTAAAATGTTGAAGACTTACCTGGTCCCCGTCTTCTTGTATGTTTCTGTCGTTTTTCCTTTGCCAGAATCTTTCTCCGCTCGGCTCTTTAGCCTGTTCTTCCAGATGTTTTGGGGGAACAGGTTGAACCCAATAAAAAGAGGGGTCACCTACCTACAGAGGAGAGAGGGTGGGTTGGATATGCTGAATCCAAGGGTGTTCTTTGATTCCATGTTTCTAAAAGTTAATTTTGGTTGCCTGGACTCAAACAACAGCTCCCTGTGGGCGAATAGTATCAGGGACTGGATATTGCCTTTTGCAGAGTCTTGGGTGCGAGGCGGCAGTCTCAAGAGGGGGAGATGGACGCGTGACTACCTCCCCCCGTACCTGGAATACGGGCTCAGATGTCTGAAGAGATGGCGCATTGAGAAGTCCTATATAGAGAGTAAGACCCGTAAGGACCTTTATGTCAGGGTTTGTAGGACCTTTTTCTTTTTACAGCCAGCACTAAGGGACTGTACATCCGCCATTTTACGAGACAGTCTGAGGCTTCTAAACAGTGTGCGGCTCCCGAAAAAATTCCATGATATTGCCTGGCTGTCACTGCATGGGAAACTGTTTGTAAGAGGGAATTTAAAATACTTAAGTGTGTCAGATCGCCAGTGTCCCCTGGGGTGTCAGGAGGAGGAGACCATGACACATTTTATATCGGAGTGCTGGGGAGGGCGACACATATGGAAGGCAATATCCAACAAGCTAAGAATCCCGAGATTACAGACCCTAAAATACTCAGAAATAATTTACGGTGTAACATCTAGTGTAAGTGGCATTGACCGGGAGACCTTATATATCATCATATCTGTCATAAAATACTATCATTGGCACACCAGGACCCGAGTCTCTATGTATAATGAACCCTTCCATGATAGGAGAGCAGTAGACCTGATCCTGACAGAATTGAGGTGGGTAAAGTGCTTGGAGATCAGGAAGGATGAGAAAAATTGTTTATTATGGAGGAACGTGTATATAGAATGATATTCACCTTCATGATGCTTTTGTGTTGTTATTTATTTATTTACTTTTATTCTCATTTAAAAGCAATGGGCTTTTTCTAAGTTAACATTATTGTTTCTTTTGTAATGGAAGTGTATGATATTTAATATTTGATATTGTTTTGATAATTTTGGTCGAGTGTACTGTAATATTTCTGTTTGTTTTTTACTAATAAAAATTGCCTCCTATTTACAAGCATATAACTACTATAATACTGCTCCTATATACAAGAATATAACTACTATAATATTGCTCCTATATACAAGAATATAACTACTATAATACTGCCTCCTATATACAAGAATATGACTACTATAATACTGCTCCTATATACAAGAATATAACTACTATAATACTGCTCCTATATACAAGAATATAACTACTATAATACTGCCTCCTATATACAAGAATATAACTACTATAATACTGCTCCTATATACAAGAATATAACTACTATAATACTGCTCCTATATACAATAATATAACTACTATAATACTGCCTCCTATATACAAGAATATAACTACTATAATACTGCTCCTATATACAAGAATATAACTACTATAATACTGCTCCTATATACAAGCATATAACTACTATAATACTGCCCCCTATATACAAGAATATGACTACTATAATACTGCTCCTATATACAAGAATATAACTACTATAATACTGCCTCCTATATACAAGAATATAACTACTATAATACTGCCCCTATATACAAGAATATAACTACTATAATACTGTTCCTATATACAAGAATATAACTACTATAATACTGCCTCCTATATACAAGAATATAACTACTATAATACTGCTCCTATATACACGAATATAACTACCATAATACTTCCCCTATGTACAAGAATATAACTACTATAATACTTCCCCTATGTACAAGAATATAACTACTATAATACTGCTCCTATATACAAGTATATAACTACTATAATACTGCTTCTATATACAAGAATATAACTACTATAATACTGCTCCTATATACAAGTATATAACTACTATAATACTGCTCCTATATACAAGTATATAACTACTATAATACTGCTCCTATATACAAGAATATAACTACTATAATACTGCTTCTATGTACAAGAATATAACTACTATAATACTGCTCCAATATACAAGAATATAACTACTATAATACTGCCTCTTATATACAAGAATATAACTACTATAATACTGTTCCTATATACAAGAATAAATCTAATATCTCTAAATCATTATTATTAAGTCACGGTATGGGACTGTAATGTAGACATATGTCAGGACTCCGTATATTACTTGTTATGTTGTACTCTATAATATATATTGTGCACTGTTTTGCGCTATTCCTTTCCCTTATTATTATGGCAGTCTCGCCCTCAGGTGTCCTCGGTGTCCTCTTAGCTCTGTGTACGGTATACAATAGTCCCGTGTGGAGGGGGGCGGTATTCCTCTTACTTCTAAACAACCTTAAATTTATGTAATTTCCATCCTGGATGTGTGTATTTTAGCCGGCGCAGTCACGGTGTGGCGTGTTATAATGACACAGAGCAGCGTGCGTGCCCATGGTAACCGGCTCCGCTCCTGATGAATGGGCTTTCAGCAGAATGGTTTTCCGCACTTTACAATCCAGGGGAAAGAATGGCATTTTCCCTGAATATTTACCCACCACATGGGCAGCGATATGCCCCGAAAATCTTTTTTTTTTTTTTTCTGTATGGGGCAAACAATACGTAATTGTATACGTTTTCTGTGTATTGTCTCTGCTTTTCTCTATATGAACCGCATCAGCTATTCTAGCTATTTCTGGGAAAGCTGGGTACCAAAAAAATATATTAATTAATTAATTTAGTTAATTAATTAATTCACAATTTTAACTAATGAACAAAGGGTTAGCCCAGCGTTTGCCCATGTGCCAGGGAGGGATAATCCAAAGCTGGGGACTGCTAAACATTACAAATAGGGCATTAAAGGTGTACTCCGCTTCGTTCAGAACATTGTGTGATGTCACGACCACGCCTCTCGTGACATCACACCCTGCTCCCTCAATTCAAGTCTATGGGAGGGGGCGTGGCGACTGCCACGCCCCCTCCCATAGACTTGCATTGAGGGGGTGTGGTGTGACGTCACGAGGGGCGTGGTCATGATGTCACGACCCCTGCCGCCGGCACCCAGCGTTCTAAACGAACGCTGGGTACTGCACAGAGATTGGGGGGTCCCAGCTGCGGGACCCTCACGATCAGACAACTTATCCCCTATCCTTTGGACTGGGGACGAACAACGGAAAAAAATGGTGCCATAAAGTTAAACAGATTTGTAAATTACTTCTATTTAAAAATCTTAATCCTTCCAGTACATATCAGCTGCTGTATGCTCCACAGGAAGTTCTTTTCTTTACGAATTTCCTTTCTGTCTGACCACAGTGCTCTCTGCTGACACCTCTGTTCATTTTAGGAATTGTCAGGAGCAGGATAGGTTTGCTATAGGGATTTGCTCCTCTCCTACTCTGGACAGTTCCTAAAATAGACAGAGGTGTCAGCAGAGAGCACTGTGGTCAGACAGAAAGGAAGTTCAAAAAGAAAAGAACTTCCTCTGGAACATACCGCATGTGATAAATACTGGAAGGGTTATATATTTTTTAATAGAAGTCATTTACAAATCTGTTCTAAATTTCTTGCCCTTTAGTTGATTTATATATATAAAAAAAAATGTTTTCCAGTGGAGTACCCCTTTAAAATTCCATAAATCTCTAATACTTCTCACAGCTGTATCCATCTAGACAATCCTCGGTTTGTACTCCATATGTAGGAGCGGTTACCGGTTTAAAATGCAGGTCAGTGAAAGAAAATGTTGAGAACTGAGCTGCAGTGCCCACTCCGGGGTGCAGGTCTCTACTAAAGCTGTAGCTGAGCATCAATCAAGTTTCTAGGACCCATTTGAAGCATTGAACAGTCCTAGACATTCTCCAATCACAACTACAATTCCCAGAATGCATTGCTTTCTCTTAGCTCTTTATCAAAGTCCATTTGTTTATTTTGGTGCAGAAACACTGAACATTTTCGGCAACTGACCTGCAACAGTGTGAACATAGCCTTAGGGTCTGCACCTACTAGATTTTGTGCTGAGGTTTGTATGCTGCATATTGTATGCAAAATACATCAACATAAATTAAGAGAATACTGCAGCATAAAATCTGCAGCTTATACAGAACAAGTGAATATGCTGCAATTTACATGTGATCTGCAATTGTTCTGCAAAAGAGACAGGGGAGTGTAATGAAGAGACAGGGTGTGTAATAAAGACACGGGAGTGTAATAAAGACACGGGAGTGTAATGAAGAGACAGGGGAGTTTAGTGAAGACACAGGGGAGTGTAATGAAGAGACAGGGGAGTTTAATGAAGACACAGAGGAGTGTAATGAAGAGACAGAGGAGTGTAATGAAAAGACAGAGAAGTGTATTGAAGAGACAGGGGAGTTTAATGAAGAGACAGGGGAGTGTAATGAAGAGACAAGGGAGTGTCATGAAGCGACAGGAGTGTAATGAAGAGACAATGTAGTGTAATGAGACAGAGGAGTGTAATGAAGAGACAGGGTTTGTAATAAAGAGACATGGGAGTGTAATGAAGAGACAGGGGCGTGTAATGAAGAGACAGGGTAGTGTAATGAAGAGACAGGAGTGTAATGAAGAGATGGGAGTGTAATGAAGAGACAGGAAGTGTTTTGAAGAGATAGGGGAGTGTAATGAAGAGACAGTGAAGTGTAATGAAGAGGCAGGGGAGTGTAATGAAGAGGCAGGGGAGTGTAATTAAGAGATGGGAGTTAATGAAAAGACAGGGAGTGTAATAAAGAGACAGGGAGTATAATGAAGAGACAGGAGTGTAATGATGAGACCAGGAGTGTAATGAAGAGACATGGGAGTGCAATGAAGAGATAGAAGAGTGTAATTAAGAGACAGAGGAGTGTAATGAAGAGAAAGAGGAGTGTAATGAAGAGACAGAGGAATGTAATGAAGAGAAGGGAGTGTAATGAAGAGACAGGGAGAGTAATGAAGAGACAGAGGAATGTACTGAAGAGAAGGGAGTGTAATGAAGAGACAAGGGAGTTTAATGAAAATATAGGTGAGTGTAATGAAGAAATAGGGAGTGTAATGAAGAGACAGGTTAGTGTAATGAAAAAACAGGGTAATGTAATGAAGAGACAGGGGAGTGTAATGAAGAGATGGGAGTGTAATGAAGAGACAGGGAGTGTTTTGAAGAGACAGGGGAGTGTAATGAAGAGACAAAAGAGTGTAATGAAGAGACAGGGGAGTGTAATGAAGAGACTTGCGTCTGAATAGTGGACAAGAAAACTGTAGGAGCTGCTAGTGTGAACACAATAGAGGACAGTGCACTGTTACAAATGGATCTGGATAGGTTGGGGGGTTAGGCTGGGAAGTGGTAGATGAGGTCCAACACTGATAAATGTAAGGTAATGCACATGAGGAAAAATCCAGGCTGGGATTTAGGAGTCTTAGTTAGCAGTAAATTTACCTGTAGTGACCAGTGTCGGGCAGCTGCTGCCAAGGCAAATAAAATCATGGGGGGCATCAATAGGGGCATAGATGCCCACGACAAGGAAATAATTCTACCGCTGTACAAATCACTAGTCAGACCACACATAGAATACTGTGTACAGTACTGGTCAGACCACACATGGAATACTGTGTACAGTACTGGGCAGACCACACATAGAATACTGTGTACAGTACTGGTCAGACCACACATGGAATACTGTGTACAGTACTGGTCAGACCACACATAGAATACTGTGTACAGTACTGGTCAGACCACACATGGAATACTGTACACAGTACTGGTCAGACCACACATGGAATACTGTGTACAGTACTGGTCAGACCACACATAGAATACTGTGTACAGTACTGGTCAGACCACACATAGAATACTGTGTACAGTACTGGTCAGACCACACATAGAATACTATGTACAGTACTGGTCAGACCACACATAGAATACTGTGTACAGTACTGGTCAGACCACACACGAAATACTGTGTACAGTACTGGTCAGACAACACATAGAATACTGTGTACAGTACTGGTCAGACCACACATAGAATACTGTGTACAGTACTGGTCAGACCACACATAGAATACTGTGTACAGTAATGGTCAGACCACACATGGAATACTGTGCACAGTACTGGTCAGACCACACATAGAATACTGTGTACAGTACTGGTCAGACCACACATAGAATACTGTGTACAGTACTGGGCACCAGTGTACAAGAAAGATATAGTGGAGCTGGAGAGGGTTCAAAGACGGGCAACCAGAGTAATACGGGGAATGGGTGGACTACAGTACCCAGAAAGATTATCAGAATTAGGGTTATTTAGTTTAGAAAAAAGAAGGATTAGGGGAGACCTAATAACTATGTATAAATAAATCAGGGGACCATACAGAGATCTCTCCATGATCTATTTATACCCAGGACTGAATATATAACAAGGGGGCGTCCTCTACGTCTAGAGGAAAGAAGATTTCTACACCAGCACAGGCGAGGGTTCTTTACTGTAAGAGCAGTGAGACTGTGGAATTATCTCCCGGAGGAGGTGTCATGGGGAACTCTGTAAAATAGTTTAAAAGGGGTCTGGATGCATTTTTGGAGAATAATAACATCGCTGGTTATGTATATTAGACTTGTCTTTGTTTGTACCCCATAATTGTAAGCGCTGCGGAATCTGTAGGCGCTATATAAATAAAATGATTATTATTATTAATATTATTTATAGGGACAGAACGTTGATCCAGGGATTTATTCTGATGCCATATTTGGAGTCGGGAAGGAATTTTTACCTCTAGTACGAGGGTTTTTTGCCTCCTCTGGATCAACCCAGTAGGGACTCATTAGGGTTATAGGTTGAACTTGATGGACTCCGGTCTGAACTATGATCTTCTCTGCTGGTGATCTGTCTGGGCCGTCCAGTCCCTTCTGCTTTGTGTTTTCTTTAGTAACTGCGGCTCCCAACATGTCTGAACAGGCTGGATGGAGGGAAATTCACCAAATGCCTACACTGCTTCTCTCAGTGATTATCCCCCTCCAAGTCTGTCACCTGGGCAAAATGTCTGTAAGTGGTTTGTAGAGGCACGTCTCTACACAAGAGTTACACTACACAAAAGGAGCCTCTTAGAGCCTTTTATAGCGCAGCAGGGGAAGCACAATTACATACCCTTCTTTTGGCAGGGTCCAGTGTGTAATCAGACCTCATCTGTAATCAGGTAGGGAGGTAGGTAGGTAGAAAGATATTAGATAGATAGATAGATAGATAGATAGATAGATAGATAGATAGAAAGATAGAAAGATAGATATGAGATAGATAGATAGATAGATAGATAGATAGATAGATAGATAGATAGGAGGTAGATAGATATATATGAGATAGATAGATAGATAGATATGAGATAGATAGATAGATAGATATGAGATAGGTATGAGATAGATAGATAGATAGATAGATAGATATGAGAGAGATAGATAGATAGATAGATAGATAGATATGAGATAGATAGATATATAGATAGATATGAGATAGATAGATAGTAATCCAAAGAAAAACAGCACTCCCGTCTTGAGCTCAATATCTATGGGTGCCAATTCACAGAAAGTCCATATAAAGCCATGCTGTATGACATTCACATCATGGAATAAAGTTTTTTTCTTTTTTCGCCATATTGGACCTGTGTGCTGCGGATTTATATGGACTTTCTTAGATAGATAATTTATCTTGTTCTTCTGTGTCCCCTCTTCTCGCTGAATTTCATGTTTATACACAATTATACAGAATAATTTAAAGAAAACACTTGTTCCTCATGTTTCTCCAGGAGATGAGAAGAATGAGGAGGCAGCTGTGTCCTCTCTGAGGAGTCCGGATCATCCTCTCCACATCTCGTGTCCATCTGTGTCTCATCCCATCAGACAAACCTTCTCCGCTTTATTCTCCTCCTTTTCTTTCTTCGTATTATTATTATTATGTAATCTCACCTGAACTGACACATTGTTACAGATCTCAGCTGTATTCTGCACACAGTCAGGGCAAGTTAACCAGTTCCTGGATGTAAACAAGTACGATAATATTCAGCAAGCAGAGATCTTACAAGAAGGAGGGAAACTGAAGAGCAAAGTGGATGAAAATGTCTCAGAACTTCTCACTGCAGCGGAATGACCAGATAATCACATGACTTTCCAATTCTAAATGACTAAACAATTAAGCTCCACCTCATTGTGAGTCAGAACCCTCCCAAACTGACCAAATTGGCCTCTTTTATGCAAATTTACATAGCCCCACCTCTTTGTGGTTCTGTTTGCGAGTATATACAGCGCCCCCTAGGGAGTACATATTACAAGTAGACAGCCTTTTTTTGTGTCATTCTTTTACCCACAGATTATTAATATTATAATTATTATTATTATTATTATTATTATTATTATTATTATTGTTGTTGTTGTTGTTATTGATATTATTACTGTTATTATTGTAATTATTATTATTATTACTGTTCTCATATTTATTATTATTATTATTATTGTTGTTGTTATTGATATTATTACTGTTATTATTGTAATTATTATTATTACTATTATTATTACTACTACTATTATTATTATTACTATTATTATTATCATCATCATCATTATTATTATTATTATTATGACATGTGTAGATAAAACATTCCTTACAGAGAACATGTGTCTGTGTTATGTAGTGTTATAATGTTAGTGCACTGTGTATTACACCAGATGCGGAGCTCCCCTTTAATTATTCATTCCTGCAGTAATGGACTTCTCCTCTCTTCATTACCATAAACATATTCATATTAGCATTTTTTTTTAACTCCGGGATCTTCACAAGCTAAATCCGCGCGACCCTCGGCTTCTGTTGCCGCCATCGTGAAAAGCAAAGTCTAATTGAATTGATGTAAATTATTGCGTCTAATTTAATATGTTTATTTTTCACGTTTCTCTCCCAGGAGTAATAAATGTAATTTCTGCCAGAGATTAAGAGTAATTACCAGTAATTTATACGTTCCGCTGCTATTTACATTATATATGCATCATTTATGGGCACCGGCTGTTCCGCGTCCGCAGAGGATGGGGGTTATACACTACTAGGAATGGTTTGTGTTGGGACTTGTGGTTCTCCTGATGACAGAATTTTACCTCCTCACCTTGTGTTATACAATTATATCCTGAGGACACTGAGTTGGTCAGGGACACCAATGGTGGTACACACTCATGGACCCTACTGCAGTCTTGTTGTCATTGTCCAGTGGAGAATTGCAAGGCTCCCATCATTGTATGGGCCAGTGGCATCGCCATGGAGGTTGCAGGGGTCGCATTTGCAATTGGGCCCCCATGCTGAGCCCCTCCCCCCCCCCCCCTTGCTACATGGGCGTTATTATTGACCTGAATCTTCATCCCTCACAATGCATGCACCATGTTTAGAGGCCGGAGCATAACCACGGCCCACCTGTCTTAGGACACATGTCCCGGCTCTCCCCCAGCACAGGCTGCTTTCAACTGTTTGTGGATCATTATGGCACGCTGGCACGCACACAGTTGAAGTCAAACAGCAGCCAGGACTATCAGTATAGGCAGCATTTCTGTACTATGGTGGGAAGTGAGGAAAAGAGAAGACCCATTGTGTGTGTGTGTGGGGAGGGGGGGGGGATCATCGGGAGCACAGAAAGGAGCAGCAGTACTACTATATGGAGGCACACAGGGGCCTAACTACTATATGGGGGCAAAGAGGGGGACAACTACTATATGGGGGCACAAAGGGGGCTAACTACTATATGGAGGAACCGAGAGGCCTAACTACTACATGGGAGCACACCGGGGCCTAACTACTATATAGGGGCACAGAGGGGCTTAACTACTATATGGGGTAACACAGGGGCCTAACTACTATATGGAGGAACCGAGAGGCCTAACTACTACATGGGAGCACACCGGGGCCTAACTACTATATGGGGGCACACAGGGGCCTAACTACTATATGGGGCAAAGAGGGGGGGCAACTACTATATGGGGGCACAAAGGGGCTAACAACTATATAGGAGAACATAGAAAGGCATAACTACTACATGGGAGCACACAGGGGCCTAACTACCATATAAGGGCACAGAGGGGCTTAACTACTATATGGGGGAACACAGGGGCCTAACTACTATATGGAGGAACAGAGAGGCCTAACTACTACATGGGAGCACACAGGGGCCTAACTACTATATATGGGCACAGAGGGGCTTAACTACTATATGGGGGCACACAGAAGCCTAACTACTATATGGTTGCCTAACTACTAAACAAATATAGAGAGGGGACCAACTACTATATGGAGGCACATAGGGGACTAACAACTATATAGGAGAACACAGAGAGGCCTAACTACTAGATGGGGGAACAGAGGTGCCTAACTACTATATAGAGGCACAGGGCACCTACTATATGGGGGCAAAGAGGGAACTAACTACTATATGGGGTCACACAGGGACCTAACTAGTATATGGGGGCACACAGGGACCTAACTAGTATATGGGGGCACAGAGGGACATAGATTATACCTGTTGACAAAGAAGGTGGTGGAGGAAGGCCCAGGTTCAAAATTTGTCCTTGAGCCCACATAACTCCAGTTATGCCCCTGATGAGGGCCCTATGATTTGACATTGTGTCACGATGCCGGCTGGCAGGTAGTGGACCCTCTGTGCCAGAGAGGGATTGGCGTGGACCGTGCTAGTGGACCGGTTCTAAGCCACTACTGGTTTTCACCAGAGCCCGCCGCAAAGCGGGATGGTCTTGCTGCGGCGGTAGTGACCAGGTCGTATCCACTAGCAACGGCTCACCTCTCTGGCTGCTGAAGATAGGCGCGGTACAAGGGAGTAGGCAGAAGCAAGGTCGGACGTAGCAGAAGGTCGGGGCAGGCAGCAAGGATCGTAGTCAGGGGCAACGGCAGAAGGTCTGGAAACACTGGCAAGGAACACACAAGGAACGCTTTCACTGGCACTAAGGCAACAAGATCCGGCAAGGGAGTGCAAGGGAAGTGAGGTAATATAGGGAAGTGCACAGGTGAAAACCCTAATTGGAACCACTGCGCCAATCAGCGGCGCAGTGGCCCTTTAAATCGCAGAGACCCGGCGCGCGCGCGCCCTAGGGAGCGGGGCCGCGCGCGCCGGGACAGAACAGACGGGGAGCGAGTCAGGTAGGGGAGCCGGGGTGCGCATCGCGAGCGGGCGCTACCCGCATCGCGAATCGCATCCCGGCTGGCAGCAGGATCGCAGCGCCCCGGGTCAGAGGACGTGACCGGAGCGCTGCAGCGGAGGGAGTGAAGCGAGCGCTCCGGGGAGGAGCGGGGACCCGGAGCGCTCGGCGTAACAGTACCCCCCCCCCTTGGGTCTCCCCCTCTTCTTGGAGCCTGAGAACCTGAGGAGCAGACTTTTGTCAAGGATGTTGTCCTCAGGTTCCCAGGATCTCTCTTCAGGACCACAACCCTCCCAGTCTACTAAAAAAAAATTTTTCCCTCTGACCTTTTTGGCAGCCAAAATTTCCTTGACCGAGAAGACGTCCGAGGAGCCGGAAACAGGAGTGGGAGGAACAGATTTGGGAGAAAAACGGTTGAGGATGAGTGGTTTGAGAAGAGAGACGTGAAAGGCATTAGGGATACGAAGAGAAGGAGGAAGAAGAAGTTTATAAGAGACAGGATTAATTTGACACAAAATTTTGAAAGGACCAAGATAGCGTGGTCCCAACTTGTAGCTAGGGACACGGAAGCGGACATATTTAGCGGAGAGCCATACCTTGTCTCCAGGGGAAAAAACGGGGGGAGCTCTTCTTTTCTTATCCGCGAACCTCTTCATGCGTGAAGAAGCCTGTAAGAGAGAATTTTGGGTCTCTCTCCATATAATGGAAAGGTCACGAGAAATTTCATCCACAGCGGGCAGACCAGAGGGCAAGGGGGTAGGGAGGGGGGGAAGAGGGTGACGGCCGTACACCACGAAAAATGGGGATTTGGAGGAAGATTCAGAGACCCTGAAGTTATACGAGAATTCGGCCCATGGAAGGAGATCTGCCCAGTCATCCTGGCGGGAGGAAACAAAATGTCGCAAATAATCACCCAGGATCTGGTTAATTCTTTCTACTTGTCCATTGGACTGGGGATGATATGCAGAGGAAAAATTTAATTTAATCTTGAGTTGTTTACAGAGAGCTCTCCAGAATTTAGACACGAATTGGACCCCTCTATCCGAGACAATCTGCGTAGGCAACCCGTGAAGACGAAAAATGTGTACAAAAAATTGTTTAGCCAACTGAGGCGCAGAAGGAAGACCAGGAAGAGGGATGAAATGTGCCATTTTGGAGAATCGATCAACGACCACCCAAATAACGGTGTTGCCACGGGAAGGGGGTAAATCAGTAATAAAATCCATACCAATCAGAGACCAAGGCTGTTCGGGGACAGGCAGAGGATGAAGAAAACCAGCGGGCTTCTGGCGAGGAGTCTTATCCCGGGCACAGATAGTGCAGGCTCGCACAAAGTCCCCAACATCCGTCTCCAGAGTCGGCCACCAATAGAAGCGGGAGATGAGTTGCACAGATTTCTTGATGCCCGCATGACCTGCGAGATGGGAGGAGTGACCCCATTTGAGGATTCCGAGGCGTTGGCGTGGAGAAACAAAGGTCTTTCCTGGAGGAGTCTGCCTGATGGAGGCAGGAGAAGTGGAGATCAGGCAGTCAGGTGGAATGATGTGTTGCGGAGGGAGATCAACTTCTGAGGCATCCGAGGAACAAGAGAGAGCATCGGCCCTAATGTTCTTATCGGCAGGACGAAAGTGAATCTCAAAATTAAATCGGGCAAAGAACAGAGACCACCGGGCCTGGCGAGGATTCAGCCGTTGGGCCGACTGGAGGTAGGAGAGGTTCTTGTGGTCGGTGTAGATAATAACAGGAAATCTTGATCCCTCCAGCAGATGCCTCCATTCCTCAAGTGCTAATTTAATGGCTAGAAGCTCTCGATCCCCGATGGAGTAGTTCCTCTCCGCTGGAGAGAAGGTCCTAGAGAAAAAACCACAAGTGACAGCATGCCCGGAAGAATTTTTTGGTAGAAGAACAGCTCCAGCTCCTACTGAGGAGGCATCAACCTCCAATAGGAAGGGTTTGGAAGGGTCAGGTCTGGAGAGCACGGGAGCCGAAGAAAAGGCAGACTTGAGTCGTTTAAAGGAGTCTTCTGCTTGAGGAGGCCAGGACTTGGGATCAGCATTTTTTTTGGTTAAAGCCACGATAGGAGCCACAATGGTAGAAAAATGTGGAATAAATTGCCTGTAATAATTGGCGAACCCCAAAAAGCGTTGGATAGCACGGAGTCCGGAGGGGCGTGGCCAATTTAAGACGGCAGAGAGTTTGTCTGGATCCATCTGTAGTCCCTGGCCAGAGACCAAATATCCTAGAAAAGGAAGAGATTGGCATTCAAACAGACATTTCTCAATTTTGGCATAGAGTTGGTTGTCACGAAGTCTCTGAAGAACCATACGGACATGCTGGCGGTGTTCTTCTAGATTGGCAGAAAAAATTAGGATATCGTCCAGATATACCACAACACAGGAGTATAACAGATCACGAAAAATTTCATTGACAAAGTCTTGGAAGACGGCAGGGGCATTGCACAGTCCAAAGGGCATGACCAGATACTCAAAGTGTCCATCTCTGGTGTTAAATGCCGTTTTCCACTCGTCCCCCTCTCTGATGCGGATGAGGTTATAGGCGCCTCTTAAGTCCAATTTAGTGAAGATGTGGGCACCTTGGAGGCGATCAAAGAGTTCAGAGATGAGGGGTAAGGGGTAGCGGTTCTTAACCGTGATTTTATTAAGACCGCGGTAGTCAATGCAAGGACGTAGGGAGCCATCTTTTTTGGACACAAAGAAAAATCCGGCTCCGGCAGGAGAGGAGGATTTACGGATAAAGCCCTTTTTTAGATTCTCCTGGACGTATTCGGACATGGCAAGAGTCTCTGGGGCAGAGAGAGGATAAATTCTGCCCCGGGGTGGAGTAGTACCCGGGAGGAGGTCGATAGGGCAATCATAAGGCCTGTGAGGAGGTAGAGTCTCAGCTTGTTTTTTGCAGAAAACATCCGCGAAGTCCATATAGGCCTTAGGGAGACCGGTTACTGGAGGAACCACAGAGTTACGGCAAGGGTTACTGGGAACCGGTTTTAGACAGTTCTTGGAACAAGAGGACCCCCAACTCTTGATCTCCCCAGTGGACCAATCCAGGGTTGGGGAATGAAGTTGAAGCCAGGGAAGTCCAAGGAGAATCTCCGAGGTGCAATTGGGAAGGACCAAAAGTTCAATCCTCTCATGATGAGATCCGATGCTCATAAGAAGGGGCTCCGTGCGGAAACGTATGGTACAGTCCAATCTTTCATTATTTACACAATTGATGTAGAGGGGTCTGGCGAGACTGGTCACTGGGATGTTGAACCTGTTGACGAGAGAGGCCAAAATAAAATTTCCTGCAGATCCAGAGTCCAAGAAGGCCACTGTAGAGAAGGAGAAGGCAGAGGCAGACATCCGCACAGGCACAGTAAGACGTGGAGAAGCAGAGTAGACATCAAGGACTGTCTCACCCTTGTGCGGAGTCAGCGTACGTCTTTCCAGGCGGGGAGGACGGATAGGACAATCCCTCAGGAAGTGTTCGGTACTAGCACAGTACAGGCAGAGGTTCTCCATACGGCGTCGTGTCCTCTCTTGAGGTGTCAGGCGAGACCGGTCGACCTGCATAGCCTCCACGGCGGGAGGCACAGGAACAGATTGCAGGGGACCAGAGGAGAGAGGAGCCGAGGAGACGAAACGCCTCGTGCGAACAGAGTCCATATCTTGGCGGAGTTCCTGACGCCTTTCAGAAAAACGCATGTCAATGCGAGTGGCTAGGTGAATAAGTTCATGTAGATTAGCAGGAATTTCTCGTGCGGCCAGAACATCTTTAATGTTGCTGGATAGGCCTTTTTTGAAGGTCGCGCAGAGGGCCTCATTATTCCAGGACAATTCTGAAGCAAGTGTACGGAATTGTACGGCATACTCGCCAACGGAAGAATTACCCTGGACCAGGTTCAACAGGGCAGTCTCAGCAGAAGAGGCTCGGGCAGGTTCCTCAAAGACACTTCGGATTTCCGAGAAGAAGGAGTGTACAGAGGCAGTGACGGGGTCATTGCGGTCCCAGAGCGGTGTGGCCCATGACAGGGCTTTTCCGGACAGAAGACTGACTACGAAAGCCACCTTAGACCTTTCAGTGGGAAACAGGTCCGACATCATCTCCAGATGCAGGGAACATTGGGAAAGAAAGCCACGGCAAAACTTAGAGTCCCCATCAAATTTATCCGGCAAGGATAAGCGTATCCCAGGAGCGGCCACTCGCTGCGGAGGAGGTGCAGGAGCTGGCGGAGGAGATGACTGCTGAAGCTGTGGTAGCAACTGTTGTAGCATAACGGTCAGTTGAGACAGCTGTTGGCCTTGTTGCGCTATCTGTTGTGACTGCTGGGCGACCACCGTGGTGAGGTCAGCGACAACTGGCAGAGGAACTTCAGCGGGATCCATGGCCGGATCTACTGTCACGATGCCGGCTGGCAGGTAGTGGACCCTCTGTGCCAGAGAGGGATTGGCGTGGACCGTGCTAGTGGACCGGTTCTAAGCCACTACTGGTTTTCACCAGAGCCCGCCGCAAAGCGGGATGGTCTTGCTGCGGCGGTAGTGACCAGGTCGTATCCACTAGCAACGGCTCACCTCTCTGGCTGCTGAAGATAGGCGCGGTACAAGGGAGTAGGCAGAAGCAAGGTCGGATGTAGCAGAAGGTCGGGGCAGGCAGCAAGGATCGTAGTCAGGGGCAACGGCAGAAGGTCTGGAAACACTGGCAAGGAACACACAAGGAACGCTTTCACTGGCACTAAGGCAAAAAGATCCGGCAAGGGAGTGCAAGGGAAGTGAGGTAATATAGGGAAGTGCACAGGTGAAAACCCTAATTGGAACCACTGCGCCAATCAGCGGCGCAGTGGCCCTTTAAATCGCAGAGACCCGGCGCGCGCGCGCCCTAGGGAGCGGGGCCGCGCGCGCCGGGACAGAACAGACGGGGAGCGAGTCAGGTAGGGGAGCCGGGGTGCGCATCGCGAGCGGGCGCTACCCGCATCGCGAATCGCATCCCGGCTGGCAGCAGGATCGCAGCGCCCCGGGTCAGAGGACGTGACCGGAGCGCTGCAGCGGAGGGAGTGAAGCGAGCGCTCCGGGGAGGAGCGGGGACCCGGAGCGCTCGGCGTAACACATTGGCTACAAAGTGCAGTTGGCGCCTGTTTTTTTGTCTCACAGATTCATGAAGGTGACTGAAGAAGATGTAACTATAGATGAGTAAGAAAGGGATGCGGCACACTTGTCTTATAAGTCACATGATATCCATGTGTATTGGACCTGATGGAAGCAGCAAAGGATTACCTGGAATGAGCACTGTGAACTTTCCACCGTTACTCCGCAGAACTTCTTATAGGTCTGAGGGACTATTCCATTTGCATAAGAAATTAGCTTTACCCCATTGAAATATCTTATGATTGAACCCAGGGGGGCGCCATCAGTCATGGTTGTCTGAGGTACAACGCATAGGGCAGATGGAGAAAACATCAATAATTCAGATCACAGATTATAATCTCCGGGGGTTCAGGCTCCTTAGTGTTTTCAGTAAATAGAAATTAAAGGGGTCGTACACCCTGAACAATCCCTTTTATTAAAACAGTTCCCTACAAGAAGATGATCGTAGAATATCCCAATTCTCACACTATTATTACTGTTCAGTTGTAAAATATGGAGTAGACTATCAGCGCCTCCACAGATAAGATAAAGTATTACACAATTCTCATTCGTCTCTAGAGAGAGAAAGTCTGTATTATAGTAGTTATATATTCTTATATATAGGGGCAGTATTATAGTATTATATTCTTGTATATAGGAGCAGTATTATAGTAGTTATATTCTTGTATATAGGAGCAGTATTATAGTAGTTATATTCTTGTATATAGGAGCAGTATTATAGTAGTTATATTCTTGTATATAGGAGCAGTATTATAGTAGTTATATTCTTGTATATAGGAAGCAGTGTTATAGTAGTTATATTCTTGTATATAGGAGCAGTATTATAGTAGTTATATTCTTGTATATAGGAGCAGTATTATAGTAGTTATATTCTTGTATATAGGAAGCAGTGTTATAGTAGTTCGTCTTGTATATATGACACAGTATTATAGTAGTTATATTCTTGTATATATGAGGCAGTATTATATTAAAGTTATATATTATTTTTTATATTCACTATAAAATCCCTCTATCTTAGATATCAGTCATTGTGCTCAGTTTTGTTGGCAGGCAGAAAAGACAAGCGACTTATTTGCTGCATTGATTTTCCGGCCCATACAATCTAAGATGACACGGACGGGGAAGATAATCTATTTGTCTGGTGTCAATGTCGGTGACTCGTGAAGATTAATGAGAAGACGCTGCCGAGTTATTTCAGTGCTGGTAGATGGGGATGAAATGTAAGTGGAGGAATGTGTGAAATGTTCTTGGAAATATCTTTGGCCATTTACCTGGTAATTTATCACCACATTCTGATAAATCACAGATATTCTATTATCTGCATGTAGCAAAAATGAAAAGATAATGTCGCCATATAAAAGTGCATTGTTCTGTATGGTATTCCAATCCCATAGATTCAATGAAGCAAAGTTTGATATCCCAATCCCTTAGGTAAAGGGAATTAGAGTTTGTTAGTTCATCCCCATAGAGACAATGAAGCAGAATTTGATATTCCAACCCCATAGATTCAGTAAAGCAGAGTTTAGGATTTCAGTCCCATATATACAATGTAGCAGAGTTTGGTATTCCAATCCCATAGATATAATGAAACATAGTTTGGTATTCCAATCCCATAGATACAGTAAAGCACAGTTTGGTATTCCAATCCCATACTACAATGAAGCAGAGTTTGGTATTCCAACACATGGTAACAATGACGCAGAGTTTGATATCCCAATTCCTTAGGTACAGTGAATTAGAGTTTGGTATTCCACCTCCATAGATACAACAAAGCAGAATCTGGCATTCCAATCCCATAGATACAATGAAGCAGAGTTTGGTATTCCAATCCCATAGATACAATGAAGCAGAGTTTGGTATTCCAATTCCATAGATACAATGAAACAGAGGTTGGTATTCCAATTCCATACTACAATGAAACAGAGGTTGGTATTCCAATCCCATAGATATAACGAAGCAGAATTTGGCATTCCAAACCCCAAGATACAATCAAACAGAGTTCCAATCCCATAGATCAGTGATATCCAAACGGTGTCCCCAGCTTTTGCAAAACCACAACTCCCAGTGGTCGGACCCCCTGCAATCTAAAACTTATCCCCTTTCCTTTGGATAGGGGATACGTTTTTGTGCACGATTCTCCTCTCATGAAAGGTCCACATGGCTGGTAGGCTTCAGATGTTACACCTCTGTCTAAAGTTATGGGAGGATGGGGAGAACACCATTTAGCAGCCTCATGGACTTGTCCAAACATCGGACAGACCAAAGTTTGGGGGCTGTAACCATTCCTGAACCAAATACCCATCAAGCTTCTGCACAGTAAAAGTTGTCTGACTTTATTAGCCCACCACACACCTTCTTCCAGGACAGTACAGTGTACAGTGGTGCCCTGTCTGCTTCCTCTTTATGTGGGGCAGGAGGTCAGGCTTTCTGAGGCCTATGTGACAAGAAGGAACTAATGGGTCAAATACGAGTCCTACCAGCCCCTGTATCCTGCCAGCTCCGACCTACCGCACATGGATCGTCTGTCGTTCATGTCTTACAAGGTGGGGGCTGAATGGACGTCTGTGATAACACAACATATAATATAATGTTAGTTTTTCACTTGATGGCTTTGTCATCTTGTTCCTGAGAACTGTCAGAAGAACTGTCAGATCTGCAATCACAGCTCCCTCACAGAATGTTAAATAATCGCGAGGTCATTGTGCCCTTCATTCTCCACATCCCAAGGCCTGAGCCAGCAATGTATAGGGAATACTGAAGATATAGCGATCAGCCATAACATTACAACCACTGACCCAGGGCCAGCCCCACAATGGGTCCCGCTGAGTCCATTGGATCCAGGAAGCACCTTCACAGGGGCGGCACATTTTTGACCCCTTCGCTACCCATGGCGGACCTAGTCCATCCTGGTGCCACTCAGAGTGTATGGAGTGGGCTCCTGACTTGAGCCCTCTCCATACCTGGTGGCCATCAGATGATTCCTGAAGTTGGGGGCTGCTGCTAATAGCTGGCATGCAGCGATAACCGCAGCCAGCTATTAACCCTTTAGATCGCCCCTGTCAAAACTGACAGTGGCATCTAAAGGGAGATTTAAACCATCCCTGGTGATCCTGTGGGGTGGATGGTCCCCCTCCCCTTACCTCTCCTTGTGTCCCGGTCCCAGTTCTGCATTTGATGGAGCCTGACTGCACCAGACTCTACCAAATGACCGCACAGAGCACACAGATCAATGAAGTTCTATGGAACTGCATTGATCTGTATAAGGAATCTAATGATTCCTCCTAACAGTCCCCTAAGGGACCAATAAAGTGTAAAAAAAAAAAAAAGAAAGTTTATAAAGGTTTAAAAAAAAACACCCATTAACCCCTTCCATGTTAAAAGTTCAAATCACCCCCCCCCCCTTTTACCATTTTCCATATAAAAAGCATGTAAACATAATAAAAAATAAACAAAATAAACATAAAAGGTATCGACTGTCGTAACTGTCCAAACTAATAAACTATAACATTAATAATCCCGTACGGTTAGTACCTACCTAAAATTCTACAAGTAAGGTCAACTAGAGAACATCCAACAGGGTCATGGGGCCCAAGGCTTATGAATTTGTGGGGGTTAACGGGGTACTCCGCCCCTGGACATCTTATCCCTATCCATAGTATAGGGCATAAGATGTCTGATCGGCGGTGACATCACAAGGGGGTGTAGCCGTGATGTCACGAGCCTCTGGTGCCGCAGCGGTGGGTCCCAGCGGCGGGACCCCTGTGATCAGACATCTTATCCCCTAGCCTTTGGATAGGGGATAAGATATCTAGCGGCAGAGTACCCTTTTAAGGCTAGTCTATCTAGTCTGATGGATCATATAGTAGAAGGAGAGCAGCACCCAAAAAAAAGAAAAATTCGGTGCACGCAGAGTCCAGACCCGGGTCAGGGATCCATGTATAAGCAGAAATTGGAAATATCCGCAGCACACTGAGTAGTAAAATTCAAAAAGTTTTATTCCATCACAGTGGGGGTGTCCAGAACAGCTTGAAAAAGGAGCTTGAAAAAGACCAGGGAGCTGGTTGAAACGTTGTTCTGGACACCCCCACTGTGATGGAATAAAACTTGTTTGAATTTTACTACTCAGTGTGCTGCGGATATTTCCAATTTCTAGTCTGATGGATCACCTTTTCCATAAAGTGGACAGCTGGGTGTGAGTGGTCACTTACCTGGGATGAAACAGCAGGATGCCTAATGGGAAGAAGACAAATAGTTGTAGTGGCCAATGTTCTGCTGGAGACCTTGTGTCCTGGCATCATGTGAATGTTCCAGTACCACACGTACCACCTACCTAACCATTTTACAGAAAAAGTCCCCCCCTTCATGGCAGTGGGGCCCCCGAATGACATGAATAGAGGGGGCGTGGCATGAGGTCACAAGGGGCGTTGTGGTGACAGCCTCCAGCTCCATTTTGTGCTGGAGCATTGGAGATCCCCTTTAAGGATCTACTGCTGACATCTTGGTGCAGATACAACAGGACACCATCACAGGTCTACGTCGCCTTGACGGGTCAGAGCTTGAGAAGTAAGATGTACTTATAGGGCATAATTTATAGGGATACTCCGCCCCTAGACATCTTATCTCTATCCTATGTATAGGGATAAGATGTCTGATCGCATGGGGGGGCAGGCATGATTGGTTCTGGCCACTGTGATCTCCAATCCGGCACCAGTCAGGGACATTAAGTGTTATTCCATCATTCCGGTCAGCAGGGGATCATCATCCTCGAATCTCTGGACTCTTTTAAAGGGTACTCCATCAGATAAAAAAAAATGTAAAAGCATATAGCATTGTTTTTCTATCTGCCGCAGATCTGAAACAACCATAAATGCATCTGTTTGGGTGGTCTTAGTGCTGTACTTTTTGCTTGAGCAGTTGCTCAGCACTACACTGCCCAGAATGCTTAGCTTCACCTAAACTCTTCATCAGAGTCCTCTCACCCTGCCTAATCTCTACCCTCAGCACTCCTGTCAGTTCCCCCAGAACTTCAGTAGAATATTGCGTAAAACAGCCAAACAGTCTGCTGTATTCTTTCCCTGTCTGCTCCTCTACCTGTTGCTTTGTTCAATACAAGGCAAAATGCTGTAACCACACCTTATTCTTTCCTAAAAGTCCCTATAAAAATATATGTGTATATGACAGGGAGATGGTGATGTAGCTGTAGGGGCTGTCAGAGGTGGTGACATCACTCAGGGGGCGGGGCTAGAGCTTAGAGACAAGATCCAGCAATGCCTTCTAAGACAGCTGAGGATGATGCATTGTTTTAGGAGAGAGGGAGGAGCCAGGAGCTTCTGAGATCACACCACACCGACAATGAGAAGACTACACAACTTCTTGTTAGGTGAAAGGAAGAAGTTGGGGTGGGTGCTGAGACAACACACTGACAAAAAGAGGATTGCACAACTTCCTGTCAGGAGAGAGGGAAGAGTCGGGAGCTGTGGAGCCAACACCACACTGACAATGAGAGGACTGCACAACTTTCTGTTTGAAGAGAGGTAAAAGCTGTTGAGACAACACCACACTGACAATGAGAGGACTGCACAACTTCATGTCAGGAGAATGGGAGGGGCCGGGGAGCTGCAGAGACAACTCCACACTGACAATGAGAGGACTACACCACTTCTCATCAGAAGAAAGAGAGGAGACAGGAAACTTCTGAAACAACACAACACTGAAAATAAGCGGACTACACAACTTCCTGTCAGGAAAGAGGGAGGAACTGGAGAGTTTCTGAGAGAATACCACACTGACATTGAGAGGTCTACACAACTTTGTTCAGGAGAGCAGAAGGAGCCAGAGAGCTGCTGAGACAACACCCCACTGATAATGAGGGGACTACACAACTTTCTGGTTCAAGCAAAAACATGCTGAATCCAGTACATATAGTAATCTTAGGCTAATTTTTTTTTTTAAATATAATTTCCCGATACCAGACAGAATATCCCTTTGTTACCTCTCACCATTATGGGTCAACACAACTTTGTCTTCTATCAAGTCATTGGTCATTATCTAAAGATGGTTCAGATCTCCAGTCATGTGAACGGTTTTTTATATCGAGGGACAACTCATAGATGGTAAAAACATCCTATGTATTTTTTTTTCCGTATCATTACCAATGAACACTTATCTTCCTATTCAGCCGTTTGAGAGGAAATATATTTCCTAAATTATAGGGTCTTTCTATTGCTAGGCAGCGGGTAATGTAATGTTGGAGCTCGGCGTTAAATAATGCAGGATTTTATATGGAGACCGTATTGACGTCTCATTACGTGAAGCCGAGAACGAAGCAATTTACTGTGTTTTTTAATCAGAAATTTCATAAATGTTTAAGTGAAAAAGCAAACAGTGAAATGAACATCCGGAGGAGCGAATGGAGATGGAGGCTTCAGAATAAAGGGGTTTACTGGAATATGATATTGGTAGCCTATCCTATCAAATTGTGGGGGTCCATTTTCTGCCAACCATACCACCCTCAGTTAATGACGGAGCTGCTAAAATAGGGTCCATATGGTTTAATGATATCCCAATTATCCCTGATGAGGTCATATACTGTGACCGAAATGCGTCGGACGTTGTGGGGATAACCATTCACATATAAGCATTATCTGACACTCTTGCTCATTTAACAGTGTTTATAAGTTACCTAATGCGTCTTTTGTTGGGGAGACATTATCAGCTCTACCCCATATCTACATTCACTTTTGCGTTTTTGCTCTTTTAATTGTATTATATTAAAAGTTAAGTCTTAGTCCCTCCCCTCCCCCCTTCTGTACTTACCATGCCCCCCCCCCCCCCTCTGAATAGGGGTCACAACACGTCAGCTGGATCTTGATATTTGTTTTAGTTGTTTACAGTGCCATAAAGGTATGTAGTGGCTGTGCCTGGTACTGCAGCTCTCAGCAACTCAGTTCAAGGGAGCTGCAATACCAGGCACCGCCACAACCAAGAGTATGGTATCTAGCATCTTCATTAGTTCACTCAATAGCAGTGTCGGTCAAACACCATTCTATCAGATGTTGATAGTCTATCTTAAAGGTTTATTTATTTATTTATTTTTTAATGAAGAACACGTTTTACCTATGTACAGATTAGAGAATAAGGTCTGACTACTGGGACCCCCATCAATAACGAGAACAGGGGTCTCATGTCCCTCTAGTTGAATGGAATAGTGGTTAGACATGTGCCTAGCACTGTACTTTTATGTCTCCATCAGGCCTACAGTGCATGCCCGACCACAGGACACAGCACCCTGAATCTCAGATTGGTGGGGGTCCCACTGGCCAGACCCCCACTGATCAGACACTGATCCCTATCCTGAGGTTTAGTGAGCAGAGTCCTTCAATAATAGTACCCCTCTATGGATAGGCTAACAATATTACAGTCCCAGGACACTGCTCTGAAGGGTTGATTGGTATAAAACCCTTTTCTAAACCCCATATTAGAACATTAGGAGTTAATACAAGGGGGTCTCTTGTGACTTTACAAATATAAAAATAGCAGTCAATAATATCATAAAGCAAATAATAAATACCGTAACTGCCAATAGTTTAAAAAAATAATAAAGAAAAAGAACATTTAAAAAAAATTGGCAGTTTTGTTTTTAAAATTATTGGCAGTTATTTTTATTTTTTATAATTTTTTTCTAATTGCTTTTAAGGCAAAATTTCCACACTTTTTTATTAGAATTTTTTTTTTTTTTTCAAAAAATGTCAGAAAAAAAAACACATCACAAAAACTGCCACTGAATTTTGTTGCGATTTTTTGTGTGGTGTTTTTGGGGGAGTTTAAAAAAAAATCCAAGTTGAAACTTGGCCTAAAAAAAATAAAGAAAAATAAGGACCAAAACAATTTCAAAAATTCATTTAAATATTAACTGACAAACAACTGAAGAAATAAACACCAAAACGCAAAACACAAAATTGTGAATTTAGAATATTATCTTTATTCTTTATTTAAAATACATATGAAACAGAATTATATTTAAATATTTTTCAATTTATTTTATATTTTATTTTATTAGAAAAAATTATCACAAACTGTACACTCCATGACAAATAAATTTTGAGGTTTTGCTGTTACAGTACTCATCATCTGTAATAAGACAAATAGTTTGCACACTTTCCAGAGCGGACGAATTAGGAAAATACTGAAAATGCGATACATCTTTTCCAGGCCAGTGCAAACAAACCAAATAAAACAAAAACGTAGATTGTAGGTCATACAATAAATAGATTTTATATATATATATATATATATATATATATATATATATATATATATATATTCTCTGTAGCTCAAATTTCACAAACATTAGTGTCAGCGCATACAAAAAGCCAGATACACAATTTTTCAAAAAGTTTTTTTTTTTTTTTTTTTCTCATCGTAAATAGTACAGAAGCTGGAGATATTGACTTCAACATTAGGCAAGTATCAAATCACAAACCCCATTACAAAAATTCACATTATGCTGGACACGAGGAAAAAAGTGTACAAAACGCTCAAGTATTTCAAGTCAGCCGACGACATTTAGCACAAAGATTTGACATCCCGCATGATAGGTTCTTAAGGTTCCATTTCTTCTGACCAATGTTTCTTTCCATTTACCAAATTTTCCTAAAATTCCATCCTCCATCGAGTGTTATCGAATATACAAATAAAGAAATAAATTTACTATTTCCTAAAGTGCAGCAGTGTAACCTGGCATTTTTATTTTTATGTTCAGAAAATAAAAGCGAAAAATTATAATTTAAACAAATTTAAATGGTCTTCTGGGTTGAAAAAAAAAAAATTCGGAATGCATTTTCAAAAAATTGCATAATCGTTTTGCATATTTTTGCCAAAAATGTTATTAAGAATTGCATATATATTTAATACATTTTTATAACATAAAACCCAGAAAATTTTAGGGGTTCATGTGGCCAGAGATTTGACTGGATTAAAAATAAAAAATAAATAAATAAATAACAAAAAATATATAATAATAATAAAAACATAATAATAATAAAAATAATACTAATAATAGAAGTAATAGTAGTAATGATAATAATAACAATAATTAATTATTATTATTATTACAATAACAACCTCCCTGATCGCTCATCATGATCACAAGGTCCTCGCTGAACTCCACTTCCTGGTCCCATTTCAACACTTAGCCAGTCCCATGCAGCCCGTTTTAGCCAGTGATTGGCCAATTTAAAAAAAAACTATTTTCACACTACAAAATATCTCATCAGCAGCAGAGAATTAGAATTTTTTCATTTTTAACTTTTGTTAACACAACCACATTTTTTAAAGGGGTTGGTCAGTGTTTAGGAATTTTATTTCAAGGTTGCATAGCCAATCATCACTACTCATAGTTTCCTGGTCCCAAATTGGGCACACAGGTAATGCCCCCTCAGATAGTCACTGGCTGAGGCAGGGTCCTTCCTCACTTCCATGTCCCCACTTAAAGGGATACTCCTCGAAGATATTCACTGACTGAAGCAGGGACCAGGCTCGAAGCACAGTAAATGTCCTTTAGACAATCACTGGCTGATGTGGGGTCCTCACTGCTCACAGCTTCCTTGACCTGCTCAGACAAACAGGACATGACCACTTTAATAGTCACTGGCTGAAGCAGGGTTCTCACTTCCTGGTCCGAAACACAGGAAATGACCTCAGACAATGACTGAATGCGGAGGGTTCCCAGCTTTCTGGTCCGCATCTTGACATGCCAGAAATGCCTGTTCATCACTGCTCCCAGCTTCCTGATCCCAGGCAGGAAATGAGAAGTCATCACTGATTGGCTGAGCAGACATCTCCTTAAAGGGGTTATCCAGGAATAGAAAAACCATTCCCTGTCTGTCTCCAGGTTGTGTATGGTATTACAACTTGGCTCCCTTCTTTCCAATGGAACTGAGCTGCAGAACCACACCCAACCTGGAGACAGACGGCGAGCGTTTTTTGAAAGAAATTAGCTCTTTTTTTTTATATTCCTGGATAACCCCTTTAATGTAGGTGAAGATGAAATAAGTTGACTAGTTTTTTTTTTCCTAAACCCAATCTCGCCCATTGAAATAAAATCCCTAAGTGTTGGACAACCCCTTTAAACTTCCTCTTTACATTTTAATGAAAATAATTCCAGTTTGGCCATTTGTTTAGTATATTAGAAACACTAAAAGACATAATAATAAAAATGAACTACAATGCACATAAAAAAATATTTAAAAAAAACAAAAAAAAAAACACGGTGGTATGAACAAGTCGATATAGGACCTTTTTAAAGACATATTGATAGTACATGATATGGTAAATAATTTAATAAATATAAAAATATGTTTTTATTTTATTGTTTTATATATCTATTTTTTTTACCCGTGCATCCAGAGTTAAACTGGCCAGATTACATGGCTGCACTATATGTGTGTATAATATATATATATATATATATATATATATATATATATATATATATATATATATATATTTGATATATAATTGATATATATATATATATATATATATATATATATATATATTATTTATATATACATATATATATATATATATATATATATATATATATATATTTATATATATTGAGATATATTTATTACCATTGATCTCTGCAGATCTCTGCACTTCCCATGTGAATATAATACTGTATGAAATATTAAGCTCACCATGAATTTATATACATAATCAAATATATACAACAACACAACAACCACATCAGGGAATAAAAAAAAAAATCTATATAATAGATGCTACATTGGAAAGAGAAGCAATATATTTGGGGGGAAAAGCAAAAACAGGACATCCCCCTGTAAGGGACATTGAGGCACAGATAAAGGTTATTTATTTAGTTATTGGGCAGCCATTCTGGGAGCATCAGAGGCGTAACCGGCCCCCAATGCATTGTTACCGGCAACCCCCATCCATGTGGTATTTATAGCATTGGGGTAATGTGACGTTGAGGTCTATGGGCCCCCTTAAGGCACCAGGGCCCATATGTAACTGTTACCTCTGAACCCCCTTTAGCTTCGCCTATGAGTTGCTCTATATTTTTAAATACTAGTAAAAATACTTGTGAAAATATAGTTTTTATGTTATTCTAATATTTATAATATATTTATTATACTTTACCGGTTTAACCTTAAAGGGGTACTCTGGTGCTCCAGCATTCTGAACACTATGAGCCGGAGGCCATGATCGTGACGTCATGGTCACGCCATGCCCCCCTCCATTCATGTCAATGGGAGGGGGCGTGTCAGTCGACACGCCCCCTCCCATAGACATGAATGGAGGGGGTGTGGCATGATGTCACGAGGGGGCGGGGCCGTGACATCACGACCACTGCCGCAGGAACCTGGCATTTATTTAGAACGTTGGGTGCTGCAGAAGATCATGGGGGTCCCCAGCAGCGGGACTCCCACAATCAGACACCTTATCCTCTATCCTTTGGATAAGGGGATAAGATGTCCAGCAGCGGAATACCCCTTTAATTTGCTTTTAGACTTTCCAACTACTATTGGTACTTTATAAGAAAGAACTAGACTAACTATTACCCTACATCCCCCTAATCCAACCCCAAATACTAGTAAGAACAGGAATACCAGTGAGATTTACCAATAAAGTTACTTTTTGACTGAAAATTCTAGCTAAGTTAGAACATATTTAAAATAAAGAAATAAAAAAAATAACAAAAATAACAAAAACACACTTTGGTTTTCTGCGGTCATGTGAGGTCAGTTGTATTGAACATCTTTGAATGGATACAAAAGCCTAATGCTTAGTAATGTCAGGTATGTACCAGGCCGCCCGAGGATGCTGTACACAGTGTTTCACTAATGGAACGCTTATTATTTGATATTCTGCTTGTCTAAGGTAACATATGGGTTATTGTTTCCTTCCTTGGTGGGTTAAATTGGGTAATAGAGGGATTATTATTTGCTTCCCTGGTGGTCTAGATGAATGGAGGAATTTTGATATGCTTCCCAGTGGTCTAGGGTAATGAAGGGATTAACATATATGTTTTGCTGGGAGTAGCAGAAGATGTAGTACTTACTTCCTTGGTAGTATAGTTGGTAGATGTATAACTTACTACCCTGGTTGTCTAGGGTAGTAGATGTATTACTAACTTCCCTGGAGGTCTATAGTAGTAGATGTATTACGTACATCCCTGGTGGTCTAGGGTGGTAGACATATTATTTACTTCCCTGGTGAACTAAGTTATTAAATTAATTACTTACTTCCCTGGTGGTCTAGGGTTGTAGGTGTATTACTTACTTCCCTGGTGGTCTAGGGCTGTAGGTGTATTACTTACTTCCCTAGTGGTCTAGGGTTGTAGATGTATTACTTACTTCCCTGGTGGTCTAGGGTTGTAGGTGTATTACTTACTTCCCTGGTGGTCTAGGGTTGTAGATGTATAACTTACTTCCCTAGTGGTCTAGGGTTGTAGATGTATTACTTACTTCCCTGGTGGTCTAGGGTTGTAGATGTATTACTTACTTCCCTAGTGGTCTAGGGTTGTAGATGTATAACTTACTTCCCTGGTGATTTAGGATAGTAGATTTATTACTTCCCTGGTGTTCTAGGGTTGTAGATGTATTACTTACTTCCCTGGTGATCTAGGTTAGTAGATGTATTACTTACTTCCCTGGTAGTCTAGAGTAGTGAATGTGTTACTTACTTTACTGGTGTCTCAGGTAGTAGATGTACTACTTGCTTCCCTGGTGGTCTAGGGTATTTTTTTGCTTTCCTGGTACTCTAGAGTAATGGATTGATTATTATTTAGTACACTGTTGGTCTAGGGTAACGGGGCAATTAATATATATGCTTCCCAGGTGGTTTAGGGTAATAAAAAATTTGTATTTGCTTCCCTTGTGGCATAGGGTAGTGATGGTATTATTATCACTGGTGGTATATGGTGATGAAGAGATAAATATTTCTATGGGGTTCTAGGATTATGTAGGGATTGGTATATGCTTCCCTGGTGGTCTAGGGTAGTAAATGTATCATTATTACTTGCTTACTTAGTGGTCTAGACTAATGGAGGAATTAGCACTTGCTTCTCTGGCACTCTAGTGTAATGGAGGGAGTTAGATATACTTCCCTGGTGGTCTAGAGTAGTAGACATGTTATTATTTGCTTTTCTGGTAGTCTTGGGTAATGAAGGGAATAATATTCTGTATGCATCCCTGGTGATCTAGTGTAACAAAGGCATTATTCATATTTGCTTACCTGCTGGTCTACAGTAATTGAAGGTTTATTATTTGTTTCCATTGTAGTCTAGGGTGAAAAAAAAAACACATTTGTTTCCCTGGTGGTCTAGCGTAACGGAGGAATTAGACTTATTTCCTTGGTGGTTAGAGGTTCAAAATAGAGATAAATAACTAATTTCGTCCAGAAGCAACACTACACCTGCTCATATATTGTTTCTGACAGGAAGCTGAACGCAGTGTGCCCCTAATATTCAGCTTCCCTTTTAGTTCTGCACGGATCATATAGATCAATGCTAGCCAGGGACTGAAAGCACAGTGCACCTGCGAACAGCCACATTGTACTCACAATGAGCAGGCAGTGTGCGCAACCAAATGCCATGGTCAATGGACAGGACGGACGGGAATAGATACCATCCATTTTAAAAGGAGAACTTCAGCCAAAATTAACTTATCCCCTATCTACAGGATAGAAGATAAGTAGCTGATCCAGAATAGGACCCCAACTCTCAGTGAGGAGCGGTAGATGGCACACGGCTGGGATCACATTCCGGAGATCGAGGGGGGTCCCAGCGGTCGGGAATCCCCTATCCTGGGGTTGGGGGTAAGTTAATTTTGGCTGAAATTCTCCTTTAAAGGGGTACTCCGCCCCTAGAAATGTTTTCCCCTATCCAAAGGATGCCTGATCACGGGGGTCTCGCAGCTGGGACCCCCACGATCTCTGTGCAGCACTTGACGTTCGTTCAGAACGCTTGGTGTGGGGCAGTGGGGATCATGACGTCACCGCCACGCCCCCTCGTGATGTCACGTCCCTCAATGCAAGTCTATGGGAGGGGGTGTGGCGGCCGCCAAGCCCCCTCCCATAGACTTGCACTGAGGGGGCGTGACATGATGTCACGAGGGGAGTGGCAGTGATGTCACGAACGCAGCCGCCCGCTCCAAGTGTTCGGAACAAAATGTTCCTCGCACTGAGGCAGCGGAGTACCCCTTTAATGTCTGGTCAAACTACAAGTTCTTGCTCCGCACTGCAGCAGAAGGACAACACAAAGTGGTACGTGTAGTCAGAGAGACAAACTTTTGTTTTGCCGCCTTAGAGATCAGAAATGTAATTATCGGACGCTAATAAGATTTTCTTATTTGTCTCCTCCATCGTTCTCCAATTAAGGTGTAGATTGGTCTAATAATCCGGGCAGATCATATTGCATGTGAATTATGGAAAACTCAATTAGGTTCTCGGCCCCCGAATTACTGCGGCAACCACCGGCGGTGGCGAGGTAATTAAATATTCTTGGCATGTAGACGTTATAGGAAGCGTTATTGCATTCTTTTACATTTTAGGGGACATCTGAAGCCAAAAAAATAATAATTATCCAAAAATTCTAAAATATTCAAAAATCAACAAGACCATTTGGAAGTCAACTTGTCAACACAAGTGGAGTCCTTACTGCAGAGACTTAAAGGGGTACTCTGCCCCTAGACATCTCATCCCCCTATCTAAAGGATAAGGGATAAGATGTCTGATTGCAGGGGTCCCCTCCACGATCAGACATCTTTTCCCCCAACCTTCCGATAGGGGGATGAGATGTCTAGAGGCAGAGTACCCCTTTAAGTAAACGGACCTATCAGAAAAGTAACATTACTGAGTGTCTTAATTATAAGATTAAATATTGAAGTAATATAATGGAATATTACACTTTGGATCATTTCAAAAAATGTGTTTCTATTTAAATAATTAAACAAATTATTTAGTATAATTGACAATTTAAAAAAATTATACTATATATATTTTTTTCCCCGCCATCTGGTAGATAAATAACTTTTTAGTTGAGAACATGTTTTCTTTTAAATAATTTAAACAAATAATTATGATTTTATTTCTTTTTTGTTTTTTTATTGTCAAATATTCTACATTATTTATTATTATACATTTTTGTATTAATAATAATAAAGAATTTTTGTTAATATATATATATTATTTTTTTTTATATATATTTTTTTTTTCTCCCCTCCGTCTGGTAGAGAAATAACTTTTTAGCTGAGAACTACTTTTTTCTTTTTTACAATCTGAAAAGATCTACATTCAGCTGACAGGTATCAATTTAGTTAGGAAAGAATCAACTCTTACCGCCCATGTTCCCGATTTCCTCTTTCTTTCTGTCTCTTCTTTGCATATATTACAATATAAGGGATATTAATTTAAAGTGAATCTCCACATTTTATCACCGTGTCCATATTGTGAGCAGATTAGTTTCTTAATAGATCTTTAGAGTGGTTGAACTAGTACCGAGCTGCAAACAAAATGCCCTATACAGCCATGGAGTTAGAAGATTGTATTAACAGCCTGCGGCCACCACTGGAGGGAGCTTAATAGCCCACTATAGACTGATTTATTATACAATTCAATGCAAAAACTGTCTAAAGTAAGCAAGGAACTTTGGCCAGTCATTTCTGCTTTAGTGACCACTATTAGGGTGGGGTGAGGGGGTATTGTAGCTACTCGGATGAATGGTTGTCCATGTAAGACAGGAGTTTGCCCAAGCTGGGGTCCCCTCAGTGCCCTTACTCAGAGGTCCCTAACCAAGACCTCAAGGCCAACCAACAGCAACACCAATTTTCCTTGTGCTTTTCCAATGGAGTAACTGGAAAAAAAACTGGAACATTGGTGGGCCTGGAGGACTGGGTTGGGTTGAGAAGTAACATATGGCCAGAGGATGTCCTAATGTGATGACCCCATTAATTAAATCTTGGGTGACAGGACTTATGCTACTGTTGCCAACAAAGACTGATATTACTGGCTTGTAGTCGGTAGATTATGAATGTTGATCACATGGGGCAAGAGATTTTGGGGAACATATCTGTTTACTATTTCTGTTTACAATTTCTCCATTAACTTGGCCAAAAAATTGATTTTCAAAAACTGGCTGTTGACATGGGATAAATGATGGGCAATACAGACTATCTTAACTTTGTTTACGATTTGCTGCCCATAGGTCAACCATGTTCTTTCGATTACCAACCACGTTGGAATTTTTGGGCTGGTTGTTGGCCAATCTGGTGTTATATTAAAATCCCCCCCCCCCCACCCCTACTATTTTTCCAATCCGGTACTGCTCCAAACTGTGTACAGCATCTCTGTTTCCAATGGGCCTGCAAGTCAGCCACTCAACCTGACCAATGTATTTTTTTTTTATGCCAATTTCATTATGATACCATTAAAGGGGTTGTCTGGTGGAATTATTTATTTATTTTTTCAAAGGGGTCAGACTCAGTTAACACAAAAAGTTAGTGTTACTCACCTCACTAATAACACACTGCTTCAATTCTGGTGCTAACCAAGTTCCACTTCCTGTTCCTGTCTGGACAAACAGGAAATGCCTGCTCAGCCAATCACTGACCACAGCAGTGACCCACCTCAGCCAGTGATTCGATAAGATGCATTTCCTGTGTGTCGAGAAGGGAACAAGAAGTGGAGAGAGATAAAACAATAAATAAAAATAAAACTTAAATAAAAATTTTACTTATTTATATTATATTTAACATTCAAAATTATTTACTGGCAATTCAGTCAATAGTAAAAAATCTCATTCTGATATGTTTAAGAATTTACAACTTAAAATGTAAGATAATAATGTTTTAAAGACCCATTAATACAGATAAATGCAAAAATATAATAAAAATTGTGCTTTTTTTATCATCAATAAAAATTCCCTTTTTTTAAGCCAGAAAATGGCTGCTTTGAAGCGTAAATATATCTATTTAGATTTGAAGTTAATACTTGTATTGGTAATTATCAAACCATACTACCTGGAATTGATTTATAACAGTCTTGAGATATTGCTGCTACAGTATATTGTGATGTTCAAAAAAGACACAAAACGCTATACAACAAAACTACATAAAACACATTCAAATAAAGTGTTACAGGCCGGAAT
This sequence comes from Hyla sarda, assembly GCF_029499605.1. Lineage (NCBI taxonomy): Eukaryota > Metazoa > Chordata > Amphibia > Anura > Hylidae > Hyla > Hyla sarda. The sequence goes on from NW_026610399.1 coordinate 1,017,991, forward strand.
AAAATTTATAAAGATAGATATGAATTGCTACATTCCTTTGTTCATGGTTTTGGGTACTTAAAAACATAATGAATTCATTAATTAATAAAAAAATAAAAATAAAAAGATATAAAATAAACAATATTTTTTTATTTTTGCATCGCTGGATTTCATTAGTCTCTCCAAAATAGACTATTGTCATCAATATTAACCAGAAGTGGGCAAAATTGTGTGTAACTTGCCATAGCCAACACTGTGCAAACATTAAATGCTTCAGGATAGTGAGGATCAAAAGAATTACATTTTTTAAACTGAAGGATAAATGTTGAAAATGTTTCTAACATTTTCACAATCTTTCAATTTTGTATAAAATTACAATATGTTTTTGGGTGATGAAAAGGATTCATTTCTCAGAATTTAAAGATAAATTCTATAAATTTTTCAAACATTAAAAAAATAAAATGTAAAGCCGACCCTTTAAATTTTGTGTAAAATTTGGATATATTTTTTTTTTTGGGGGGGGGGGGGGGGGCATTTAAATGACCCTGTTTTCCAAACTCATGGATGAAGTCAAACTATTTTTCTCAACGTTTTTGAAATTTGACAGCCAAATCTTTCAATTCTGTATAAAATTTGAATTATTTTTTGTGAGCCACAATTAAAGGGGTACTCCGCCCCTAGACATCTTATCCCCTATCCAAAGGATAGAATATAAGATATCAGATTGTGGGGGGTCCCGCCGCTGGGGACCCCCGCAATTTCGGCTTCTGCACCCCAGATATCCGGTGCACAGAGTGAACTTCGCTCCATGCTGGATGACTGGCCATGTGGGGTGGAGGCTCGTAACGTCACAGCCTTGCCCCGCTCGTGATGTCACGGCCATGTCCCCCCAATGCAAGTCTATGGGTGGGAGCGTGACGGACGTCACGCCCCCACCCATAGACTTGCATTGAGGGGGCGTGACCGTGACATCACCAGCCTCCGGCACTGCATCTGAGGCTCTAAACGAACACCGGGTGCAGCAGGGAGATCGCGGGGGTCCCCAGCAACGGGACCCTCGTGATCAGACATCTTATCCCCTATCCTTTGGTGAAAAGTAGGCGGCTGAGTCGGAGCCATGAAACGCACGGCCAAGCTCTTCTCCCAGATCCTTCTATTGATCGGTCAAGGCCTGAACACTCAGCTCAAAAGTTTTTTGACCGGTTTGGGTCTGTCTCTACAACATATGAAAAGTTTTCTTTTAAAGTGCCAGTGTCCATTTAAATATTCAAACCTCCCTAAGTTGGTCACAGAGGAAAGTCTGCCAGCTGAAAGAAGACCGAAAATTCAACCAAAACCCCACCAAAATTATTGTTCCACTTGTTTAACTTAACAGAAGCCATAAAGGTCCTCGTATGGTTACTGATGGATGGTTAAAAACTCTTCGACCATCTCTTTCCTGATAGCTGTTGGTCGTTGGCATGGAGCCCACTGCAGCTTATAAATATTTTAACACTTTGTTGCCAAAAATTATCAAAAACATTTGGGACAAATGTATCTAATGTCACAGCTCCTGTCATAGACCTACATGAAAAACATAAGCAGTGACCTCCCTGTTTTTTTTTTTTTTTTTTTCCCTATCTATAAAAATCTCTTCTCTGCCACACAGCGCAGGGACGGCTCTTTGTGTACTAATAACTAGTGCACAACAAGCACCATCGTCTATGTAGGCACTGAATGGCTCGTGTCATAGCAACAGACAGCCCCCGAGTCAATTGGCTCTCAACAACGTTCTAATAGGCGATGGGTCTAATGTATTCCCATGAAGGTACCAGAAAATCATAAGGTCAGCGGCGACGTGCTAAAAATAGCATCGTATTCGTACCGAGAACAGATCATTTGTTTCCCTGGAGAAGATGCATTTAATTCTGTAAACAAATTTACGAAAAAGTATCTGAAATTTAAAAAAAAAAATTCAAACCAAAAATGAAGTTTCCAAAAAGTGGGCACAAAGCATTTAGGTATAAGGCACTGCGCACCTGTAATGCATAAAAATGTATAGAGTAATGTACATAATTGGTTAAATGACTGTTCTATGACCCTCTTTAATAGAAAATTTAGAAACTTTTAATTTTATAAATAGAGTTGGGTAAATGATTTGTTCTGATTCACCTTACATTTCCCAGATGGGCCTCCCAAATAAAAATAAAAACTTTTCACCCAGATGGGCCTCATAATTTAACATTTTTATTATTTTTTTAATTTATAATTGGGTAAATTATTATATTGTTTTATTACCCTGATGGCCGTCTTAAAAGGAAAACGCGGTCATCTTGTTCACCCACACTAATCCCAATACACTGGGTTATAGTGGGAGTGAACAGGAGTCCGATGAGGGGTCACTGCCGGCTTAGATAGAGTATTCATTGTCTGAGACTCCACGTCCTAGTGAGCGCTCAACTAACCAGTGACAATGAATATGCAAATTGAGCATATGGGGCCCGCCACGAGTGTGAGATTCCAGGAGTATAGCAGTGGATTTTCTGGGGGGCATATCTCTGGATCTAAGGTACGTATTTTACTCGGTGACCCCTCATCAGACTCCCAAACATGCATGTCTATGGGGGGGGACCGAACATGCATGTGTATGGGGGGGACCGAAAATCCATGTGTATGTGGGCATTAGGACATTACTATAGATGAAGCAACACTGAGACCTATAGACGTCTGATTACCCATCATAACATCACTATTGACTCACTGTCAACAGACCCCAAATCTGGCCATACTTTTCCAAACTCAGTTTGTTCAGCCATCTCTCCCAATGCCCCCATATACCTACATGCTCGGCCAGGCCTATCTCCTCAATGGGATCCAACACGTTCAAATCCAACATGCCTGACCCCTCTCATCTTCGGCATCTAGCATTGGGGGGGGGGGGGGGGGAGTCAATGGTCAATTAGTACAAAAAATAGCCCATTTGGCCAGATTTCTCCAGAAGACATTAGACATTTTTAAGATTTCAAACGGCATTCCCTCTTCTCTAGACTGAATTTTTCTACGACTCAATCCTTTGCTTCTCACGGGTTGGGTTGCTGGATCCAGGAATGGTCTTAACATGGCTAGGAGCCTTGCCCCAAGAGCACAATCTAACCCATGTGTGGTTGATTTGCCTACACACAAATCAATCAACAGATGAGGGTCCTAACATTTTTGGTGACCTCACCAGGTGACCCACAGGGTTACATGAGGCGCTGTCCTCTAGGGGGGGGGGCAGGAGGACCCCATACATATTAAATGATTTCCTAACAGGATCATAGATCCTAGCAGTGACAGCATCAAACTCCAATGGTATGAAGTATCACTTGACCATGTCCCAGAAAACGTCCAGGTATAGGACCTAGAACATCTTAAAGAAGGAATTGGCTTGTACTTTATGATCTTCACTGAATGCCGGATGTAATCTTATACCAGTGCGCAAAAATACAGAGGACACTCAATATGATGCACTTAAAGGAACATTACATTAAAAAACAAAGAAGTGGGGTGTGAAAGGATTTCAACAGGTTTGGATTAGACTTAAAAGGGTACTCCGCCCCTAGACATCTTATCCCCTATCAAAAGGATAAGGAATAAGATGTCTGATTGCAGGGGTCCCGGTCTGCGATCTCCATGCTGCACCCGATGTTCGTTTAGAGCATAGATTGTAGCGCTGGAGGCTCGTGACATCACGATCACACCCTGCTCGTGACGCCATGCCCACGCCCCCTCATTGAAAGTCTATGGAAGGGGGGTGACAGACGTCACGCCCCTTCCCATAGACTTGCAGTGAGGGGGCGTGGCCTTGACGTCACGAGTGGGGCATGACTGACGTCACAAGCCTCACCCCGCATAAGAAGCCTGACCCCTTTAACTACATTGGGGAAGCATTTAATGCATGCACAGGAGGCTTCCTGGCTGTAGACTACAGCAACATGGCAACCTATACCATAATACAAAAAACTAAAAAAAAATTAAAAAAAGATAAATATATATATATATATATATATATATATATATATATATATATATATAAATAATCTAGAACTGGAAAAGCCAGAATACTTTATTAATATAATTTTAAGTCAACATTCATACTCAATTTGCATGGCATTTTTTTTGTGCAAAATCCCACTAAAGCATGGCAGCCAATCAGGACTAGCATGCTGGGTAATGGCAGCAATATTAGTTTTGGCTGCTGTTGACTGGCGCAAGTTTTTGAGTTAGAAAACTGAATGAAGCCAGCCCTTTAAATGAGAGCATATGAAGGGTGCCATGACTGAAGCTAATAGGGTACCTAGCAAATCAATATGGTACTTAGCACCAAACGTAGCACCCCTGTGGGCCAAAACTATTTGGTCAATTACCCGCCCTTCTTAGGCTCCCATGTGATACTCAGCAGACTGGTGACTGACCAGTAGAGTCTCAGCGAGTGACCGCCATGACTTCACCATCTACAGGACTGACCGACCACTGTTCTTGGCTTTTTTCAATGGTGTCATAGACCCAAAAATGTTTTCAATGGGCCAAAAATTTTTCTAGATACTTTTTTTTTTGTTCTCCATTTCCCGATGACAATTCTGAATTTTAACTCTGAGAAAACTAATTCAAGTTTTATAACCACCAAAAAAGTCCAAAAGGGAAGCATCAAATTCAAAAAAAAAAACTCAAGCTGAACATTTCCCCTGAGCCCAGCCCTTATAGCGATGAATAGAAATAATAAAAAAAAAAAAATGTCAAAGACAATATGAATAATTTAGCGCTTTTTAAGCCATCTTTTCAAATTTTTTCTAACTTTTTAGGCAGTTTTCTTTTAACTCTGCATAAGATTTGGACTTTACTTAAAGGCTGAACTCATTCAACGCAGTCAAAATTCTAGTGCTGGTTTGATGTTAAGCCCCATTGACTGTGGGAGGAGTTGTAAAAGTTTCACCGCTTCCTCTGCGGGCATCTACTCTTTTGGTCAGACATTTAGGTATTGATACACTGTGTATATATATATATATATATATATATATATATATATATATAAAACGACATAGAAATATTACTCCTGAGTGCGTTTGTGTTAAGTACCACACATTACAGGGAAAGACCCACCACAAGGAATAACATAAGTGACCTCACGATTCTCGCATCAGCGGCAGGTCTTCTGCTTGTGCCGCTGGGACTGTGAGTGCCTCCTGCTGGAGACGTTGAGTGTTGTCACATCGCACAATAAATTCACTTCTGATTGGTTGCTGTACACCAAGTTCCTTGACTCGGTCGGGTGTGTGTTAGGCAATCGGTTGACGTGTAAGACCTTCCGGTTTATTCTAAGGTGTCAGAGGAGGCTTTGGAGAAGAGCAAGATCCTTGACTGTCAAAACTGGTTGCTCTGCCTGGCATCTGGAAATATACAATGTATTTATTTTAATTATTATTACTATTATTTTATTTATTATTTTTTTAAGTGAATCTTAGTTATGACATTCTTAAAAAAAATTATCAATGAATAAAATCTTCCTGACAAGATATTTATCACCTATCCACAGGTGAGAAGTAACTGATTGGTTGATGTCTGACCACTAGGACCTTCACGGATAATGAGAACAGAGAAATGAAGGAGGAGGAGGAGGAAATGAAGAAGGAGTAGGAGGGGGAAATGAAGAAGGAGGAGGAAATGAGGAAGGAAGAGGAGGAGGAAATGAAGGAGAAGGAGGAGGAGGAAATGAAGGAGAAGGAAGAGGAGGAAATGAAGGAGATGGAAGAGGAGGAAATGAAGGAGAAGGAAGAGGAGGAAATTAGGAAATGAAGAAGGAAATGGAGGAGGAAATGAAGAAGGAAATGGAGGAGGAAATGAAGAAGGAGGAGGAGGAAATGAAGAAAGAGGAGGTGGAAATGAAGGAGAAGGAAGAAATGAACGAGAAGGAAGAGGAGGAAATGAAGGAGAGGGAGGAGAGGGAAGAGGAAATGAAGAAGGAGAAGGAGGAAATGGAGAAGAAGGAAATGGAGGAGGAGGAAATGGAGGAGGAGGAGGAGGAGAAGAAGGAGAGGGAGGAGAAGTAGAAGAAGGAGAATTAGGGGAAAAGGAGAAGAATAAGAAGTAGGAGAAGGAGAGAAAGGAGAAGGAGAGGAAGGAGAAGAAGAGGAAGGAGAAGGAGAAGAAGGAGAAGAAAAACAAGAAGAAGAAGGAGAAGAAGCAGAAAATTATTTGTTTATAGAGCACCCTGAACAGTCAATGACTCCACACTGTACAAATGATAAGGATCAAAACACAAAAAAAATACATTAAACATGAAGCAGTAAATGACAGACATATATGGGGAGAGGGCCCTGCCTGAAAGGGATTATAGTCTACAAGAGGAGGGGAGGGAAACAGTAGGTGAGGAGGACAGCTGTTCATAGTGTGATACAGTGTAGGTAGGGTTATTGTAGGCAGTTTTGAAGAGATGGTTCTTTAGGTTACTTTGAAGGTATGACATGGTGGGTGAGAGCCAGATGTGTCGGGGTAGCGGGTTCCAGAGTATGGGGGAAGCATGGGAAAAATCTTAGGTTGTGTGAGGTGCAGACAAGGGGAGAGCACAGGTGGAAGTCTTGAGAGGATCGGAGATTACATAAGGGGCGGGATCGGGAGATGTATGGAGGAGACATGTTGTGGAAGGCCTTGTATGTCATTGTGAAGAGTTTAAACTGAATTTGTTGGGCAACGGGTAGCCAGTGATGGGGTTGGCACAGGGTAGAGGCAGGAGGAGGAGCGAGAAGAGATGTGGATAAGTTGGGCAGCAGAGTTCAGGATGGATAAGAAGGGAGCAAAAGTGTTTAATGGAAGACCACAGAGGAGGAAGTTGTAGTGACCCAAGAAGGAGATAATGAGGGAATGTACCAGTAGTTTAGTGGAGTCAAAGTTGAGAAAGAAGTAAATTCAAGAGAGGTGGAAGTGAGAGGAGGTGGTGAGAGTCTGGATGGGTGGTGTGAAGGTCAGGGCAAAATAGAAGGTGATCCAAAGACAGCGGACTTGAAGAACTAGGGAGAGAGTGGAGTCATTGACTGTAACAAATAGTGGGGGGAACAAAATGGGGAAAAGATAATGAGTTCCCATAAGTGAATAGGGCACTAGGGCACATGCTGGCTGTCGCTCCATTCACTTACGATAAGACCTCCGAAGATAGTTTAGTACAGTGCTCCTATAGTGATTGATAGAGTGGCAACAAGCACACGTGACATCTGCTCCATTCATTCAAGGAACAAGGGACCTTCATTGTCATGGTGGATAGGGTTCTCGGGTGTCAGTTATGATTTTGGAACAACCTCTGTAGGCAGACATGACCAATTGACATGCCCAATGAATGGAACATCGGCCCATTTAGAAAAAAAAAAAAACATTCAATAAAAGGACCCGACAAGGGGATCTCCATTTTTTTTATTTTTATTAAATGGGCAGATGTTCCATCCATTGGCCATGTCAACCATTCCGATTTCAGCTCCCATTTTCTAAGGCCCATTTGAAAATAAAAGGAGCCGTCTGATTGTTTCCAAAGGGTTCCTTGGGAGTTTCCAAAAAGTTGTGCTTTACCGATAGGAGGAACCCTTCTGCTTAGCTTGTACTTGGTCAGTATGGAAATTGGTAAATTCATACATTTATTGTGATTCATGGGCATTGCCAGAGCCACCACCGCCATCGTGGGCTACATCATCCGCATTATAGGAATCAGATAAAATGGCTTAATGTGTGGCGGATGAGAATGTGAACTCTTGTTACCTCCACTAATGCGTGCCAATGGGTAATTGGTTTTCTTGGGTATGCCAACATCTCATTCCAGTGGTCTCTGCCAAGCCCCTCGGCATCCACTCCGGTTCTGCACACTCCAATGACTTCATTGTGTCCCACCCTGTGAGATAAAGCGCAGTTACCAAAACAAAAACCCACAGAGGGAAGATTGATCCCCTCCGCACAAAACAAGCGTATTAGAGGGGAATTGGAGAAATAACAGTCACATATCCTTCATTTATAGCGAGGAGGGTGATTACCTGTCATAATCCATGACCGCTATAGAGAGGCTGACCTGGTCCATGTTCTCCGGGGGGATGTCGAATATGATCGCCTCATTGTACACTGGATTTAATGTGTTCTTTTTTGTGGTGGTTTTGCGTTTCTTCAATCGGCGGCCTTCACACATGAGTGACACCTTCACATAGGGATCTAGGAGGAGAGAAAATAGAGTAATAAAAAGCAGCGTTATTATTGTACACGGGGGCAGTATTATAGTAGTTATATTCTTGTATATAGGAGCAGTATTATAGAAGTTACATTCTTGTATATAGGAGCAGTATTATAGTAGTTATATTCTTGTATATAGGAGCAGTATTATAGTAGTTATATTCTTGTATATAGGAGCAGTATTATAGTAGTTATATTCTTGTATATAGGAGCAGTATTATAGTAGATATATTCTTGTATATAGGAGCAGTATTATAGTAGTTATATTCTTGTATATAGGAGGCAGTATTATAGTAGTTATATTCTTGTATATAGGAGAGTATTATAGTAGTTATATTCTTGTATATAGGAGCAGTATTATAGTAGTTATATTCTTGTATATAGGAGGCAGTATTATGGTAGATATATTCTTGTATATAGGAGCAGTATTATAGTAGTTATATTCTTTTGTATAGGAGCAGCATTATAGTAGATATATTCTTGTATATAGGAGCAGTATTATAGTAGTTATATTCTTGTATATAGGAGCAGTATTATAGTAGTTATATTCTTGTATATAGGAGCAGTATTATAGTAGTTATATTCTTGTATATAGTAGCAGTATTATAGTAGTTATATTCTCGTATATAGGAGCAGTATTATAGTAGTTATATTCTTGTATATAGGAGCAGTATTATAGTAGTTATATTCTTGTATATAGGAGCAGTATTATAGTAGTTATATTCTTGTATATAGGAGCAGTATTATAGTAGTTATATTCTTGTATATAGGAACAGTAATATAGTAGTTATATTCTTCTATATAGGTTCTTTATTATAGTAGTTATATACATAGGGGCAGTATTATAGTGGTTAATTATTTTTGCACTGGAGACCTGCAGATCATAGTCAGGCCCTATTTAGCCTTGGGGCCCCATGATTCTTTAAATATTCATGTTTATAATCTGAATATCAGAGAAGAAAGTAAGAAGATAAAGAATAATCCCCGGTGTCTCATTTACCATTGCAGATGATTTTTGGCGTCTTCCTATTCTTTTTATTCTGTATAATTACATGTATCATTGATTACAGAAATTGCTGTCAATTACTGGGGCCTTTCAAAATGATTCTAGTCATAACCAAGCGCCCCCCTCCCCCCATTATACTCAGGCGCTCGGATGGTAACTAGATGCGGGTACATTATGTAATCAGGACCTATTGTCCGCCGTGTGTTCAGCTGAAATGTCGCATTTAAGATTTCCTTTCATTCAATTATCTTCTGTCGGTTTTAGAGATTTGACCTCTGACTCTTGCGGCACCATTGCTTCAGCTGAGTTGGGCCAATGTATTTGGTGCTCGCTGCTGGTACTCCTGTCCTGACTGCATTCACCATAACCAGATGGGTACAGCTGACCCCAGAGGTGTAACTTATAGCTTCTGGGCCTCAATGCAAAACCTGTAACAGACCCCGTTACTGCAATTATAATACTGTGTTCTTCTTCCTCAGACCACAGGGCCCTGGCATTACTGCTTCCCCTGCACCCCTATAATTATGCCCCTGGTTGGCCCCTAAAGTGAGTCCGCCCTCTGTTGTTGAGGACTTCCTACAGTAAAGCTGCAGTTGACCCTAAAACATGAAGTGTTGTGAGCCCAAGAAAACTTGCGGGCGGTAATGAGATTATTGCAGAGCGGGCAGCCACAGAACTAGCTAACTGTGGATCCCACCAATTCCTGTGCTGTCCTGTAAACCTCTGAAATGCCACAGGGGGCTGAGGAAGAGGAGGTCAGGGCAAAGGAAAGGGGAGGGAAAGGAAAAAGGAAGGGAGGAAAAGGGAAGGAGAGGGAAAGGGGAGGGAAAGGAAAAAGGAAGGGAGGAAAAGGGAAGGAGAGGGAAAGGGGAGGGAAAGGAAAAAGGAAGGGAGGAAAAGGGAAGGAAAGGGAAGGAAAGGGGAGGGAAAGGAAAAGGAAGGGAGGAAAAGGGAAGGAGAGGGAAAGGGGAGGGAAAGGAAAAAGGAAGGGAGGAAAAGGGAAGGAAAGGGAAGGAAAGGGGAGGGAAAGGAAAAGGAAGGGAGGAAAAGAGAAGGAGAGGGAAAGGGGAGGGAAAGGAAAAAGGAAGGGAGGAAAAGGGAAGGAGAGGGAAAGGGGAGGGAAAGGAAAAAGGAAGGGAGGAAAAGGGAAGGAAAGGGAAGGAAAGGGGAGGGAAAGGAAAAGGAAGGGAGGAAAAGGGAAGGAGAGGGAAAGGGGAGGGAAAGGAAAAGGAAGGGAGGAAAAGGGAAGGAAAGGGAAAGGGAAGGAAAGGGGAGGGAAAGGAAAAGGAAGGGAGATAAAGGGAAGGAGAGGGAAAGGGAAGGGAAGGAGAGGGAAAGGGAAGGAGAGGGGAGGGAAAGGAAAAGGAAGGGAGGAAAAGGGAAGGAGAGGGAAAGGGAAGGGAAGGAGAGGGAAAGGAAAAGGAAGGGAGGAAAAGGGAAGGAGAGGGAAAGGGAAGGGAAGGAGAGGGAAAGGAAGGGGAGGAGAGGGAAAGGGAAGGAGAGGGGAGGGAAAGGAAAAGGAAGGGAGGAAAAGGGAAGGAGAGAGAAAGGAAGGGGAGGAGAGGGAAAGGGAAGGAGAGGGAAAGGGAAGGAGAGAGAAAGGAAGGGGAGGAGAGGGAAAGGGAAGGAGAGGGAAAGGGAAGGAAAGGGAAAGGAAAGGGGAGGGAAAGGAAAAAGGAAGGGAGGAAAAGGGAAGGAGAGGGAAAGGGAAGCAAAGGGGAGGGAAAGGGAAAGGAAGGGAGGAAAAGGGAAGGAGAGGGAAAGGAAGGGGAGGAGAGGGAAAGGGAAGGAGAGAGAAAGGAAGGGGAGAGGAGAGAAAGGAAGGGGAGGAGAGGGGAGGGAAATGGAGGGAATAGGAAGGGAGGAAAAGGGAAGGAGAGAGAAAGGAAGGGGAGGAGAGGGAAAGGGAAGGAGAGGGAAAGGGAAAGGGAAGGACAGGGGAGGAAAAGGAAAAGGAAGGGAGGAAAAGGGAAGGAGAGAGAAAGGAAGGGGAGGAGAGGGAAAGGGAAGGAAAGGAAAAGGGAAGGAGAGAGAAAGGAAGGGGAGGAGAGGAAAAGGAAGGAGAGGGAAAGGGAAGGAGAGAGAAAGGAAGGGGAGGAGAGGGAAAGGGAAGGAGAGGGAAAGGGAAGGAAAGGGAAAGGAAAGGGGAGGAAAAGGAAAAAGGAAGGGAGGAAAAGGGAAGGAGAGGGAAAGGGAAGCAAAGGGGAGGGAAAGGGAAAGGAAGGGAGGAAAAGGGAAGGAGAGGGAAAGGAAGGGGAGGAGAGGGAAAGGGAAGGAGAGAGAAAGGAAGGGGAGAGGAGAGAAAGGAAGGGGAGGAGAGGGAAGGGAAATGGAGGGAATAGGAAGGGAGGAAAAGGGAAGGAGAGAGAAAGGAAGGGGAGGAGAGGGAAAGGGAAGGAGAGGGAAAGGGAAGCACAGGGGAGGGAAAGTAGGGGGAGATCAGAGAAAGGGAAGTAAAGAGAAAGGAAGGGGAGAGGAGGGAAAGGAAGAGGAGGGAAGCAAAATGGAAGGGGAGGAGAGGGAAAAGGAAGGAGAGTGGAATGGAATGGAAAGAGAAGGGAAGGGAAGAAAGGAGAGGGGAGAAGCAGGAAGGAAAGGGGAGGGAATAGAAAGGAAGGGGAGATGAAGGAAAGAAAAAGAAGGGAATGGAAAGGGAGGGGAGGGAAGAGGAGGGAAAGGAAAAGCAAGGGAGGGAAGGGGAAGGAAGAGGAGGGAAATTGAAAGAAAGGGAGTGAAAATAAATGAAAGGATGGGAAATATGATAGCAGTGAAGGGGAACAGGAAAGAAAAGGGCATGGGGAAAGAAAAAACAACCTCCAGGTAAATGTGAGGACTGATTCTACCAGAACCCGTATGGTTAATGCTTTCTAGCCCTGTTGTTATTTTGTTGCTGGGACTACGCCTCTGTACTTCTGGGTGTGGTTCAGCTTGCTGGCCCGGGCGGTGTGTTTGGGTTCATTGTCATGCTGAAAGACCCAGCCACTTTTCATCTTCAATGCCCTTGCTGATGGAAGGAGGTTTTCACTCAAAATCTCACAGTACATGGCCCCATTCATTCTTTCCTTTACATGGATCAGTCGTCCTGGTCCCTTGCCTGAAAAACAGCCCCAAAGCATGATGTTTCCATCCCCATGCTTCACAGTAGGTATGGTGTTCTTTGGATGCAACTCAGCATTCTTTCTCCTCCAAACACAACGAGTTGAGTTTTTACCGAAAAGTTATGACATTCTCCCAATCCTCTTCTGGATCATCCAAATACTCTCTGGAAAACTTCAGACGGGCCCAGACATGTACAGGCTTAAGCAGGGGGACACGTCTGGCACTGCATGATTTGAGTCCCTGGCGGCATAGTGTGTTACTGATGGTAGTCTTTGTTACTTTGGTCCCAGTTCCCTGCAGGTCATTCACTAGGTCCCCACATGTGGTTCTGGGATTTTTGCTCACCGTTCTCGTGATAATTTTGACACCACAGGGTTGGATCTTGCGTGGAGCCCCAGATCGAGGGAGATTATCAGTGGTCTTGTATGTCTTCCATTTTCTAATAATTGCTCCTACAGTTGATTTCTTCACACCAAGCTGCTTGTCTACTGCAGATTCAGTCTTCCCAGCCTGGTGCAGGTCTACATTTTTTTTCTGCTGTCCTTCGATAGCTCTTTGGTCTTGGCCATAGTGGAGTTTGGAGTGTGACTGAGGTTGTGGACAGGTGTCTTTTATACTAATAACAAGTTCCAACAGGAGCCAGTAATACAGGTAATGAGTGGGGGACAGGGGAGACTCTTGAAGAAGAAGTTACAGGTCTGTGTGAGCCAGAAATCTTGCTTGTTTGTAGGTGACCAAATACTTATTTTCCACCATCATGTGCAAATAAATTCTTTAAAAATCAGATTTTTTTCTTCTTCTCATTATGTCTCTCATAGTTGAGCTATACCTATGATGAAAATTACAGGTCTCTCATCTTTTTAAGTGGGAGAACTTGCACAATTGGTGGCTCACTAAATACTTTTTTGCCCCACTGTATTTGGGAAGGGACCGGCAGCTTGGTTGTGGACCCACTTCCTAGGGTGGGTGCGCAAGTAGGCAGGGACAGAGGAAGTGTGCAAGTTCAGGGCTGCACTCTATCCCTGCCCGACGTTACAGTATAGGAGAGCAGTCAGGGCATGAACAGATAGGAAAACATTTTTCTTTATTTTTTGCGTTGTCTGAATACTGACTCAAACTGTGCAGACGATAACAACAGATCCCATCACCTTCCTCTGTCAGACAAAATGGTGGATGACCTACCGGATGATCCTGTGATGTCCATCGCCTTCAAGTTCCGACATTTGATAACGGTTAGAGTCATCCTGCCGGCCGTGGGCAGATAACAGAGAGAATACATGATCTCCCCAAGGTCAACACTTTCCTAAAAAACATAAAAGAAAAAACATCACTGGTTGATGAACACATATCACAGTCATAGATGATACTATCCCAACATACATGATCCCAACCATAATCTTGCTGCAGGGGTCCCAGCTCCCAGACCCCGACCATAATGACCTTCTTGACTTCTTTCTATGTCGTGAAATTGGAAAACCCCTTTTACCAGAGACGCGTTGGTTACATTTTCTCCTTGTTAAACAATTAAACTGACAATCTGCTAATTTGATAGAATTCCCACCGGTACAAGGTGATATGAATTCGTATGCTAATCAGCCACTCCACCGTCCAATCAGAAGCAATCAGCCAATCCATTAATCAGGGAAACACCTACCACCGTGCACGGGTAATTCTCCACTGATTACATGGTGATTTATGGTCTTCCAGGTTAATACCCTGCAGATATTATTATGTTTATATATAGAACATTTACTGGTATACAAAAGAGCTGAAGAAAACAGCATCACAACCTAATACTGTTGGGTTAAAATTCACTAGACCTGACTGAAATTGATAAGACTTTATCGACATATTTCGACGTATAAAATAAGTGTAAAATTTATTCTATAAAATAAATGTTAAATCAAACGAAAAAATATACGTAAAAAAAATATGTAATGTTAAACCACAAAAGATAAGTCAAGATTAAAATAAGTTATACATTTAAAAAAACAAAAAAATATAAAAAATGAAAAACATAAAAAAAACATATTCCAGATACCGAATATGAGTAACCTAATAAAAAAAAATATATATATATAAAATAAAGTCAAAATAAAAAAAAGAAATTACTAATAAAAAATAAATAAAAATTCATTAAAAAATATTTAAAAAAGTACAGAAATAAAAGTTTTTATTACTTTTTTTTATATTATATATTGTATTACACAATGATTTTGGATACACAACCTTATTTGCCATGTTTTTTTTCCTCCCCAAAAAAGCGTCACTCTTATTCATTGACAGGTCTGGCAAAGCCATATGAAAGTGACGGGGATGCTGTAATATAACACACAAGCAAAAGAACAAAAGCGGCGCTGTTTGGAAACAAAAAAATAAATAAATAAAATATTTTTCTGCAGGAGAATTCCTTTCTATGGAGGCCACCGCAGACAACTCGCTCAGACCGTACAGACAGCGTTATTTTTGTAAATCGCTTCTCACAATCCCCCAATGGCAATAAAAGAAAATTCACAATTTTCCATTTCCACTTCTTCCTCCCATAGTTCTGCCTTAATTTAGCCACTGGCGGGATCCTAAGGAAATTTTCAGAGATTGTCAGAACCGTCATCCACCTCCGCTAAGTAATTCTAATTAATAACCCCGCAAAATACTGTATCAGCTCCAAATAAGATTTATATATGGAAACCACAGAACGGCACAAAAGTCAAGAGAGACGTCGCCTGTCAGAGCAGAAGAGAATATCACTCAACCCTGTCATCCTGCAACAAATTCTACCATCAAAGGTAATGACGGCCAATCTCCTGACAATCCCAGGTAATACACAGAATGAAATCTATGAATCATGACTGTCAGGACATATCAAAATCTATAAAAGGTCCCCCCCATGTACAAGAATATAACTACTATAATACTGCTCTTATATACAAGAACATAACTACTATAATACTTCTCCTATATACAAGAATATAACTACTATAATACTGCCTCATATATACAAGAATATAACTACTATAATACTGCTCCTATATACAAGAATATAACTACTATAATACTGCTCCTATATACAAGAATATAACTACTATAATACTGCTCCTATATACAAGAATATAACTACTATAATACTGCTCCTATATACAAGAATATAACTACTATAATACTGCTCCTATATACAAGAATATAACTACTATAATACTGCTCCTATATACAAGAATATAATTACTATAATACTGCTCCTATATACAAGAATATAACTACTATAATACTGCTCCTATATACAAGAATATAACTACTATAATACTGTTCCTATATACAAGAATATAACTACTATAATACTGCCTCATATATACAAGAATATAACTACTATAATACTGCTCCTATATACAAGAATATAACTACTATAATACTGCTCCTATATACAAGAATATAACTACTATAATACTGCTCCTATATACAAGAATATAACTACTATAATACTGCTCCTATATACAAGAATATAACTACTATAATACTGCTCCTATATACAAGAATATAACTACTATAATACTGCTCCTATATACAAGAATATAATTACTATAATACTGCTCCTATATACAAGAATATAACTACTATAATACTGCTTCTATATACAAGAATATAACTACTATAATACTGCTTCTATATACAAGAATATAACTACTATAATACTGCTCCTATATACAAGAATATAACTACTGTCACGATTCGGCAGGCTGGAGGTGGATCCTCTGTGCCAGAGAGGGATTGGCGTGGACCGTGTCGATGGACCGATTCTAAGTTGCTACTGGTATTCACCAGAGCCCGCCGCAAAGCGGGATGGTCTTGCAGCGGCGGTAGCAACCAGGTCGTATCCACCGGCAACGGCTCAAAATCTCTGACTGCTGAGATAAGCGCGGTACAAGGGAGTAGACAAGAGCAAGGTCGGACTAGGCAGAAGGTCAGGGCAGGCAGCAAGGATCGTAGTCAGGGGCAACGGCAGGAGGTCTGGAACACAGGCTAGGAACACACAAGGAAACGCTTTCACTGGCACAATGGCAACAAGATCCGGCGAGGGAGTGCAGGGGAAGTGAGGTATAAGTAGGGAGTGCACAGGTGAAGTTACTGATTAAAACCTGCTGCGCCAATCAGTGGTGCACCGGCCCTTTAAATCGCAAAGACCCGGCGCGCGCGCGCCCTAAGGAGCGGGGCCGCGCGCGCCGGGACAGCACAGACGGGGAACGGGTCTGGTAAGGGAATCGAGATGCGCATCGCGAATCGCATCCCGGCTGGGAGCAATATCGCAGCGCACCCGGTCGGCAGGTCTGACCGGGGCGCTGTGAATAAGAGAACGCTGTGAGCGCTCCGGGGAGGAGCGGGGACCCGGAGCGCTCGGCGTAACAACTACTATAATACTGCTCCTATATACAAGAATATAACTACTATAATACTGCTCCTATATACAATAATATAACTACTATAATACTGCTCCTATATACAAGAATATAACTACTATAATACTGCTCCTATATACAAGAATATATCTACTATAATACTGCTCCTATATACAAGAATATATCTACTATAATACTGCTCCTATATACAAGAATATAACTACTATAATACTGCCTCCTATATACAAGAATATAACTACTATAATACTGCTCCTATATACAAGAATATAACTACTATAATACTGCTCCTATATACAGGAATATAACTATAATTATTCTTTTTATAAAAATGTATATAGAAAAAGAGAAAAGAAGAAAAAGAAAACAAAAGGGCTATGGATTGACAAAAAGGCTATTGAGCGTAGTGAATTGACTGTCCAAAATAGCCGTGTTTCTTTTTCCGCCAAGGCAAGAACTTTAAATTCAAGATTCTTAAGACTTAGAACTTGTAACGTGTCCTTAACATTACACTGATGAAAGAAGTCCCTTGCATCCTTCCGTCCGGCTCCTACTGCACCGTCCGGCACCTCGGGTATACTGTCAGACGAATCTTCGGATTCCATGGTATGCGTATGAGGCTAGCAAGCTGGGAGTGAGGAACTTTTTACACTTGTAACAAATCCTATACATTACGAGTTGCTATCTAATGTTTTTAATGTATTAATTAGCACGCACCTGTTCCGGGTGCGTCACCCGGGGAGGTGTGCTCTTAAGGGTGACGCATCACGGAACAGGTAGGGTCTGAAGAAGCGTGATACGCACGCGCAACAGCTGTCACCCAGCTTTCCACTGATGATCTAGTCCTACCTTCTGGTGTCCGTGCTCCATGTCTCTGCACCGTTGAAATAAAGAAAATTGCACCGTATCCTGGTGAGTGACGTCCCTCTCTTTCTCTTTTGTGCATACTTTTATAACTACTATAATACTGCCCATATATACAATAATATGACTACTATAATACAGCCCCTATATACAAGAATATAACTACTATAATACAGCCCCTATATACAAGAATATAACTACTATAATAAAGACACTATATACAATAATATGACTACTATAATACTGCCCCTATATACAAGAATATAACTACTATAATACTGCTCCTATATACAAGAATATAACTGCTATAATACTGTCTCCTATATACAAGAATATAACTACTATAATACTGCCTCCTATATACAAGAATATAACTACTATAATACAGCCCCTATATACAAGAATATAATTACTATAATAAAGACACTATATACAATAATATGACTACTATAATACTGCCCCTATATACAAGAATATAACTACTATAATACTGCTCCTATATACAAGAATATAACTACTATAATACTGCTCCTATATACAAGAATATAACTACTATAATACTGCTCCTATATACAAGAATATAACTACTATAATACTGCTCCTACACACAAGAATATAACTACTATGATACTGCTCCTATATACAAGAATATAACTACTATAATACTGCTCCTATATACAAGAATATAACTGCTATAATACTGTCTCCTATATACAAGAATATAACTACTATAATACTGCCTCCTATATACAAGAATATAACTACTATAATACTGCTCCTACACACAAGAATATAACTACTATGATACTGCTCCTATATACAAGAATATAACTACTATAATACTGCTCCTATATACAAGAATATAACTACTATAATACTGCTCCCATATACAAGAATTTAACTACTGTAATACTGCTCCTATATACAAGAATATAACTACTATAATATTGCTCCTATATACAAGAATATAACTACTATAATACTGCTCCTATATACAAGAATATAACTACTATAATACTGCTCCTATATACAAGAATATAACTACTATAATACAGCTCCTAAATACAAGAATATAACTACTATAATACAGCCCCTATATACATGAATACAACTAATATAACACTACCCTTGATGAACAGAAATATAATTTGTTGCCTTTGTGTTTGGATATATGTAATGATGATATATGGAAGTGATTAGAAAGAAAGAAGTTAATTGGGGGAAAACTGTAGAGTTGGATGGAGGTCATAGGACCCTGTTAGGTCTCTCTAGCCTTGATACACAATGAGATACAGTTGGGATACATGGAAGCGCTAGGACCGTGTTGGACTCCTCTAGCCTAGATACGATTAGGATACATGAAGGCTCTAGGACCATGTTGGACTCCTCTAGCCTAGATACGATTAGGATACATGAAGGCTCTAGAACCCTGTTGGGCGATTCTAGCCTGAATAAAAGATGAGATATGGTTTGGATCCACGGAGGCTCTTGGACCGTATTGGGCACCTCTAGCTTTGATACGAGAATCAATACAATTCGGATACATGGAGGTTCCAGGACCTGTTAGGCGCCTCTAGCCTAGACACAAGATGAGATACCATTGAGATACATAGAGGCTCTAGCACCCTGTCAGGCCTCTCTAGTCTGTATACAAGATGAGATACAGTTGGGATATATGGAGGCTCTAGGATCTTGTTCGACACCTCTAGTTTGGATAAAAAAATGAAATACAATTTGGATACATGGGATAATCTAGGACCCTGTTGGGTACCTCTACTGTGGATACAACATCAGGTGCGGTTGGCATACATGGAGGCTTTAGGACCCTGTTGGCGCCTCTAGCCTGGATACAAGATGAGATGCAGTAGGGATACATGGAGACTCTAGGACCAATTGGGCGTCTCTAGCCTAGACACAAGATGAGATACAGTTGAGATACATGGAGGCTCTACAATCGTGTTGGATACAAGATGAAATATAATTTGGATTCATGAAGTCTTTAGGACCCTGTTTGGTGCCTCTACTCTGAGATACAGTTGGGATATATGGAGGCTCTAGGACCCTGTAGCAGCTGGGCCTGTAGATCCTGTAGAGTATATATCATGTATATTCTCTGGCCCCTTATAATTTCCTTATTATTTTGTGAATTCTTTCCTAATGTTGAAAAAAAAAAAAAAAGTTCATTGAGTCCTTAGCTTCTTCCCATAAACCTCGGAGACTCGGGTGCTGCGGTTTGTCTACGGTGACATTCTCCGAACGCTCCCCCGGGGACCATGACAACCAGAACGCGCCAAACTTGCTCGTGTTACTTTCTTGCATCTTCAGTAAAGTGAGGATGACGATTCTGCCAGACGGAGCTTTATGTGACTGGGTTGTGCTTACTTTGCACTATAATACCCATTATAATAGTCGCTTATAATGGCGCTGCTGGGGGGGTGGGATTGTCAGTCCTCACATTAAAGAACGCTGCAGAGACTCAATAGATTGCATTATAAAGGGGAAAAAATTAAAAAAAAACAAAAAAAACATTAAAAACAGTGCCACATCTGTCTTCAGGTCATGTGTGGTATTACAACTCGGCTCCATTAATTTCAATGGAACAGAGCTGCAATACCACACACAAGATGAAGACAAGAGTGGCTCGAGTGGCGCTCCTGTGTTTTTCTAATCCAGGATAATCCCTCAAATCTTCCCTATAGTCTCTCTTTATCTAATAGATAAAAACGTGATTCCAATAATCCGGAATCTAATAGTCTGGAAAATTTTAGGCGATTTTCCATCTAATTCAGCTCTTTTGTCATCAACAGGTCAAGTAGAACAGCAGTCTCCAAACTGTGGATCTCCAGATGTTGCACAACTACAACTCTCAAGCATGCCGGACAGCCAACGGCTGTCCGGGCATGCTGGGAGTTGTAGTTGTGCAACATCCGGAGAGCCACAGTTTGGAGACCACTGTATTAGAAGAATTACATCAAAAGACTGCCATAGCATGGTCCTGGCAAAGTAGGATCCTTGTTTTCCCCATTGGAAGGCAAATGTATGCTCCTCATGGGCGGAGCCACTTCCCTCCATAAAGAAGTCAGAACAGTGCAGAATCTTCAGTAACCGGCACCTTTATGATCCTGAGAATGCTAAACTATCTGAATTCTACTTTAAATTATTAGCAAATAATAAATCAAAGGGTAACATCATGGGTTAAGAATTGCTCCCTAACCCCCCCACCTCCCTCATCCGGATCTCCTCAGAAGAATCGGGCTGGGCCAGGCCTTGGAGGGTGGCGCAGATGTGGGTTTTGTTTCAATTGATGGATGTCTAGTGGTTTGTGATGGCTCCAGGCTGCCGCTCATCGCTCCCTGGATGCCTCAGAAATTCAATATTCTGCTGGATAAAACTACACCGACCTGAAATTGTACCAAACCAAAGCGGAATCTTAAAAGGGAACCTGGAGGGGCATATGTGCCAGTGAAAGCTGAAGCACGTGCCTCCAAGTCTCAGATGAGGGGGGCGGTAGAAGAAGAAGTGCAGCTTCGATAGTTGAGAAGATTAGTAATATTGGGGTTAGTATTTTTCTGGTTGCCCCATTGTAGAAACATTTAGGGGGCACTGTTTAGGTAAATATCTCTTATTGTGTATACAGCTTCTTTGCCGATTTTCTGCGTCTCTATAGTAACAGACTTCAAAGAAACCCTTGCGTAGTCCAATCCAGTGGTCTTCCTCGTTTGATCTGGCCCTGACCGTTTAGTAGTTTAACAATAAGGGACGGATGGAGCGGGATGTCTATGCTGGATCTAGACCGGCAGTACCCAACCCGGGGTACGTGTACCATCAGGGGTACTTAAAGGGGTACTCCGCCACTAGATATGTTGTCCCCTATCCAAAGATTTGGAGGTATGGTCATAAAAGCCTGGGGCTTCCGTGATCGTGACATCACGCCATGCCCCCTCCATTCATGCCTATAGGAGGGGGTGTGATGGCTAGTATACAGAGGAGGGGGTGGCGGCTGTAATCGCCAGTCATCCGGCACGGAGCGGTGTTCACTCCGTGCCCGCTACCCTCTCTCACTGGGACGGAGACAGTTTCTCCTCACATCTCCCAGCCTTTCTCCCACCCGCCAGTGCCACACATCCATCATCCGTCCGCTAGCTGCTGCAAGACTACAACCCCCATCCTCTCCTTACTGTCAGAGTATGCTGTGGGAGTTGTAGTCTAGCAATAGGTAGCGGGAGGATGGTAGATGCGAGGACGGGTGGGAGAAAGGCTGTGGAGCGCTCCATTGGCTGCGGACACAGCTTTTGGGATATGTGCGGAGAAACTGTGAAACTGTGTCCCAATAAGGCTGGGTTCACACTACGTTTTTAGCAATACGGGACAGTATAGGGCTGGGGGGGGAGCAAAAAACGGGCACTACCGTATCCCAGCCGTATACCACAGTTTTAGGTCCGGTTAGAGAACTATATACAGGGCAAAAATGAGCCGACCGGAGTCAGCGCTTGACTCCGGTCGGCTCATTGAAATGCATTGTATACGGGCCGGATACGGCTGGGATACGGGAGCGCCTGGTTTTCGCTCCCCCCAAACGCAGTGTGAACCCAGTCTAAAGAGAGGATGGTGATGATGGAGTGAGCGGGCTGTAAAGCAGAAAGCTGTGTCCCTCTGCAGAGGGTCACATTCCGCTACAGGGACACAGCTTTCTTCATTACACCGGACCCCGCGATCAGACGTTATCCCCTATCCTTTGGATAGGGGATAACAAGTCGAGCAGCGGACTACCCTTTTTCAGCTCCCCTTTCGGTATGCGGAAAAAATCCAAGATGGCGGTCTATGCTTCTAAATTGTCAGCAGCCTATGATGTCATGGTCCAAGATAAGTGAGCAGTGGTTGTCAGTATGCTTATGCCGCTGTCCTGAGGTACAGAGCAGAAGGACAGCTGAGAAGAAGCACAGGCATCAGGCGGCAGTGAACGGTAAGTATTGTCTCAGCTTTGGTGCTTCACTGCTCCTTTGGACTGGGAGCCTACTGCTATGGGACAAAGAGCGGCCGTGTGGGAGCCAACAATTATATGGGGGGACTATGGGGGCTTAGAACTATATGAGGGCACAATGGGGGCTTACAACTATATGGGTGAACTGTGGGGGCTCAGAAATATATGGGGGCAGTGTGGGGGCCTACTACTGTATGGAGCCTACTAGTGAATGGAGCATGTGCACTGCTGGGGATAAGGGACTTCCATTCTTGTAATAGGTGGGGGTCATACTGGTTGGACACTTGAGGAAAGGTTGGAACAAATGAGACAGGGCGTGTTACTTTGTCTCCTATGCTATTGTATGGGCATTTTTTGGGATGGCAGAAGAATTATATAGGGAGGGGACAGTTAGTAATATGGGCTTATAATGAGTACGATCACCTGGTAACATAGTAATCCTATAAATTGTACAAAAATGTATCATAAAAGTAAATTTGGGAAGCTCAAGGGGCTAAAACAATGGCCGTCTGCAGTTCAGAGGTCTCCTTTAAAATTCAAGTTACTTCTCAAAAAAAAAAAAAATGGAAGAAACCCTTTAAATACTGAGCACGTAAAAAGCAAAGTGCACAATTCGGTGACAGCTGTCGACTCACCGCCTCCTGGAACATTCATAAATTTCCTAATCAGCTCGAAAATAGAGAAGTACGGGCATTTTATATCAGCAAACACTGAGCTACGGCGTCTGCACAGAAACATATGGTCGCCTTCTAATTCAATCTCAAACATATTTGTATGGAAATCACAGGATTTCCTCCCTGAACCTATTGCTTCCTCCAGTGGTCCAAAACAAAATGACGCCCAAAAGCCAAAATACATCAAAAATTTCAGCCTCAAAATCACATTTATGTTATAGTTAAGGTCAAGTCTATTGGGTTTAAGTACAGATGGAAAATAAAAATAAAAAGATCTCCTGACAATGGAGTCTGTGGAGGGGCGGGGTACATTGGGCGCCAAGTGACCAGTCAGGCCTTCAAGCTGTTTGTTGGAAGTGGGAAAATAGGCAAGTCTAAGGATCTGAGAAATTGTGATGTCTACACCCTGGGGTCGGAGAACCTTTAGAATGGATGGTCTAGTGGGGTACTCCTAGTTTGTATTGGTTAGCAGCTACCAAAAGTGTTAACTAGTAACCAGCGATGGGGGCATTGGTGGCAAAGGCTCATTATCATTGGGTGTTGGGTTACGGCTAACCCATCAGGTCCATCCATGAAGGCCTCTCCATAACGTACAAGACCTATTGAAGTCTAGGTGCCAGATACCACAGGACACCTGCAGACATTTTCTGGCCTCGATGGGTTAGATGGGTCAACACACCGCTCCTCTTCATGTTTGCTCATCATAGATTTATTGGGTGTTTAATAAAGGGTCTACAGCAGAGATCTCATACACTGTCGACCAACCGAACACCAATAATGATGAAGGACCCCAAAATTTGTTATCATGTCTTGAATTACTGTTTTCATATAATTTGCACTCCAATTATCTCCCCTCCCCCAATCCTATTCTTGGTTCCCAGTGTAGCTCCCCAACTTTTCACTAGCCCACAGCATGGTGTCCCTCTAATTACTAGCCCCTAGGTTGGCCAGAATCTTTGGTCCTCAGAATGGCTTTCCATCCCATTCCTTGTCTTCAGCATGGCCCCCTATCTCAGTCCTGGTCCTCAGCTTGTCTTCCCATATCAGTATTGTCCCCAGTAGGGCTTCTCCATCTCATTTCTGGTCTATAGCATAATCCCCTTTCTCATTCCTATTCCACAGAATGGGTCCTCCTCTCATTTCAAATCTACACATAGCACTTCATCTCCTTATTGTTCCTCAGCATGGCTCTCATCTCATCCCTCACCTACATAGCTCACCAGTCCCCAGTAGTGATCCCCTGTCTCAGTCCTGGTCCCTAACGTAGCCCCCCTTTCTCATTTCTGGTACACAATGTGTCTCTCAATCTTACGCCTACCCACAGTATGGCGCCCTTCTAATCCCCTAGTCCCAAGCATGAATCCTATTCCATTCCTGGCTTCATGCACAGTTCCCTTTTGAATTCTAATCACAGCATGGATTTCCTCTCATCTTTGATCCTCAGCATTGCTCCTCATCTCATTCCTGGTCCCATGCATGGCTCCCCATCTCATTCCTGGTCCCATATATGGCACCCCATCTCATTCCTGGTCCCATGCATGGATCCCCATCTGATTTCTGGTCCCATGCATGGATCTCTACCTCATTCTTGGTCCCATGTAGGGCTCCCCATCTCATTCCTGGTCCAATGCATGGCTCCCCATCTAATTTATGGTCCTATTTATGGCTCCCCATCTAATCCCTGGCCCAATGCATGGCTCCCCATAGCATTCCTTGATCAATGCATGGCTCCCCATCTAATTTCTGGTCCTATGTAGGGATCTCTACCTCATTCTTGGTCCCATGTAGGGCTCCCCATCTCATTCCTGGTCCAATGCATGGCTCCCCATCTAATTTATGGTCCTATTTATGGCTCCCCATCTAATCCCTGGCCCAATGCATGGCTCCCCATAGCATTCTTTGATCAATGCATGGCTCCCCATCTAATTTCTGGTCCTATGTATGGCTCCCCATCACATTCCTCGTCCCATGTATGGCTCCCCATCTCATTCATGGTCCCATGTATGGCTCCCCATCTCATTCATGGTCCCATGTATGGCTCCCCATCTCATTTCTGGTCCCATATATGGCTCCCCATCTCATTCCTGGTCCCATGCATGGCTCCCCATCTCATTCCTGGTCCCATGCATGGATCCCCATCTGATTTCTGGTCACATGCATGGATCTCTACCTAATTCATGGTCCCATGTAGAGCTCCCCATCTCATTTCTGTTTCAATACATGGCTCCCTATCTCATTCCTCGTCCCATGTATGGTTTGTCATCTCATTCCTTGTCCCATGTATGGTTCCCCATCTCATTCCTGGTCCCATACATGGCTCCCGAACTCATTCCTGGTCCGTTGTATTGCTTCCCATCTCATTCCTGGTCCTTTGTATGGCTCCCCATCTCATTCCTGGTCCTGTGTATGGCTCCCCATCTCATTTCTGGTCCTGTGTATGGCTCCCCATCTCATTTCTGGTCCTGTATATGGCTCCCCATCTCATTTCTGGTCCCATGCATGGCTCCCCATCTCATTCCTGGTCCTGTGCATGGCTCCCTTTCTCATTCCTGGTCCTGTATATGGCTCCCCATCTCATTCCTGGTCCCGTGTATGGTTTCCCATCTCATTCCTGGTCCCATGTATGGCTCCTCATCTCATTCCTGGTCCCGTGTATGGCTCCCCATCTCATTCCTGGTCCCATGTATGGTTCCCCATCTCATTCATGGTCCCATGTATGGCTCCCCATCTCATTCCTAGTCCCATGTATGGCTTCC
This sequence comes from Hyla sarda, assembly GCF_029499605.1. Lineage (NCBI taxonomy): Eukaryota > Metazoa > Chordata > Amphibia > Anura > Hylidae > Hyla > Hyla sarda. Next base: position 1,043,973 of record NW_026610399.1, read on the forward strand.
CATCTCATTCCTGGTCCCATGCATGGCTCCCCATCTTATTTCTAATCCCATCATGGCAACCACGCTTAGTCCAGGTCCCTGGCATAAGTCCCCTTCTCATTCCTGACCACCAACATGGTTCTTTTACCCATTGCAGCATAATGTTGGGTTCCATCTCCCAGTATCATAACTTCCCATTTCCTACTTCCTATCCAATGACAATTGCTGGTGCTAGAAATGATCTTCCTCCTTTTTTGGCTTAAATGATGCTGCATCTAAACCATGATTTCCTTTGAAGTCTACTCCTCTACTACTCATGTCTGCTCAAGTCCAATGTGTGGTCTTTTCAAGGGGGTTCTAGATAAAATATTTGCTTAAAAAAGAGTCCGATAAGAGAGTGACAGATTCCATTGTAATGGGAGAAACATCAGTCACAAAAAAAAAATTTATATGGATGGGGTGGTCTTCTCAAAAGGGAGATTTCTGCACAGTTCTAGTCGTACATAAATAACATCAAAAATATTAAAACTCGATCGGCTGCGTGAAAAAGTCAAGGAGATGCAACCTATGTTAGACCTTATATAAGATCCTCTTTATGGTCTATAAGTAGCCTCCTTAGTGCAGGACCCTGGTGACAGCCCGCTTAGGTCTCCTGGGACTTGTTGTACGGTAATTAATAATTTTGAAAGCGAAGCCAAGAATCGCAGCTCATCTCATCGCGTTGTCAGGACCTCGTGTCGTAATGTGCAATTAGAAAGGTGACAGTGAAGGGTCATTATTCCTCGAAGGGGAAAACACAGTCTCATCCATCACCGCTAATGAGGAGAAGTCACATGCAACAGATATAAGCTTTAGTCTTCACTCTTAAAGGGCCAGACGCCTCTGTTATTCTCTGTGCTTCATTGTTCCTAGCTCAGGAGGCCTCTTTTTTTATGTCCTTCTATGCAGACAGCAGACCATTTTAGGATCTCCAGTATGATGCCTTCAACATTAAGCCCCACCCCCTTAATAGTGTTATCCCGCCCTCGAGGAGTTCAGCCTTATTCCCATCCAGTGTATTGTTATCCGTCTATAGCAGTAGGAGACTTCACCTATGAAAACTAAAATGCATGACTAAGTTTCCTGAAGCACAGGTACAGTTACAGGTCTTTGCCAATTTTGCCTCCCACCGAGATAAGTGGCAAATTATACCCCAATATAGTTGCCGCTCAACATCATCCCTTTACAGATGATGTTGGGGGAAAAAAGGATCGGGTATGTTAGATTTAAAATGTTCTCAAGACACATGCATGCTCATCTGATCTGCACCTGGCATTCGTTTCGAGCATTGGGTGCAGCATCGGAGGCTCGTGACGTCACGGCCGCACTCATGATGTCACGGCCACGCCCCCTCAATGCAAATCTATCCCATAGACTTGCATTGAGGGAGCAAATGTCTAGGGGCGGAGTACCCTTTTAACATCTATCTATATCTATGTCTCCTGATTCCCTCATACACATGTACTTTCGGTTCAGACGAGCATGCATGTGTTCTGATGGAGAAGAGGGGAGAAAGCCGTTGCCAGAATCCTTGGGCAGCAGTTTACTGTATCTCCCAGAATCCAACATGCTCTCGCCCTCAATATCATCTGTACGGTGAGAGAAAGGATACAACCCTGACCATTAGGTGAATGTTGGTAGAACATGACAGGAATGGCCACCTAATAGGGCCAACAGGACCACACAGAGGAGGCGTCCCTTTAAGCGGCACATCCTATAAACCCAGAAATAAGGCATTCCTCCAGCCGCTGCTGTCTTTTAAGCTACATTAATGCAATATTGTATTTCCTAGATCCACAGGGGAGCAAGAAACTGTTGAACATAAACCAGGATTCGAACAAACATCAGTCAGAATAAAATGTATTCAGCAGGAAAAAAATCCTACAACAGGGGATTAGGGAATAGATAGAATAAGAGAAACGGTTCAGCTAAAACCCTACACAACATAATGATCTCCCAGACCCCTAGCTAGATGTGACTGTATGAAGAAAGGAGGGGGAGCTAGATGTGACTGTATGAAGAAAGGAGAGGGGAGCTAGATGTGATTGTATGAAGAAAGGGGGAGCTAGATGTGATTGTATGAAGAAAGGAGGGGGAGCTAGATGTGACTGTATGAAGAAAGGAGAGGGAGCTAGATATGATTGTATGATGAAAGGGGGGAGCTAGATGTGATTGTATGAAGAAAGGAGGGGGAGCTAGATGTGACTGTATGAAGAAAGGAGAGGGAGCTAGATATGATTGTATGATGAAAGGGGGGAGCTAGATGTGATTGTATGAAGAAAGGAGGGGGAGCTAGATGTGATTGTATGAAGAAAGGAGGGGGGAGCTAGATGTGATTGTATGAAGAAAGGAGGGGGAGCTAGATGTGACTGTATGAAGAAAGGAGGGGGAGCTAGATATGACTGTATGAAGAAAGGAGGGGGGAGTTTGATGTGATTGTATGAAGAAAGGAGAGGGAGCTAGATGTGATTGTATGATGAAAGGGGGGAGCTAGATGTGACTGTATGAAGAAAGGAGGGGGACCTAGATGTGATTGTATGATGAAAGGGGGGAGCTAGATGTGATTGTATGAAGAAAGGAGGGGAGAGCTAGATGTGACTGTATGAAGAAAGGAGGGGGAGCTAGATGTGACTGTATGAAGAAAATAGGGGGAGCTAGATATGACTGTATGAAGAAAGGAGGGGGAGCTAGATGTGATTGTATGAAGAAAGGGGGGAGCTAGATGTGATTGTATGAAGAAAATAGGGGGAGCTAGATGTGATTGTATGAAGAAAGGAGGGGGGAGTTAGATGTGATTGTATGAAGAAAGGGGGGAGCTAGATGTGATTGTATGAAGAAAGGGGGGAGCTAGATGTGATTGTATGAAGAAAATAGGGGGAGCTAGATGTGATTGTATGAAGAAAGGAGGGGGGAGTTAGATGTGATTGTATGAAGAAAGGGGGGGAGCTAGATGTGATTGTATGAAGAAAGGAGGGGGAGCTAGATGTGACTGTATGAAGAAAGAGGGGAGCTAGATGTGATTGTATGAAGAAAATAGGGGGAGCTAGATGTGATTGTATGAAGAAAGGAGGGGAGAGCTAGATGTGACTGTATGAAGAAAGGAGGGGGAGCTAGATGTGACTGTATGAAGAAAATAGGGAGAGCTAGATGTGACTGTATGAAGAAAGGAGGGGGAGCTAGATGTGATTGTATGAAGAAAGGGGGGAGCTAGATGTGATTGTATGAAGAAAATAGGAGGAGCTAGATGTGATTGTATGAAGAAAGGAGGGGGGAGTTAGATGTGATTGTATGAAGAAAGGGGGGAGCTAGATGTGATTGTATGAAGAAAGGGGGGAGCTAGATGTGATTGTATGAAGAAAGGGGGGAGCTAGATGTGATTGTATGAAGAAAATAGGGGGAGCTAGATGTGATTGTATGAAGAAAGGAGGGGGGAGTTAGATGTGATTGTATGAAGAAAGGGGGGGAGCTAGATGTGATTGTATGAAGAAAGGAGGGGGAGCTAGATGTGACTGTATGAAGAAAGAGGGGAGCTAGATGTGATTGTATGAAGAAAATAGGGGGAGCTAGATGTGATTGTATGAAGAAAGGAGGGGGGAGTTAGATGTGATTGTATGAAGAAAGGGAGGGAGCTAGATGTGAATGTATGAAGAAAGGGGGGAGCTAGATGTGATTGTATGAAGAAAATAGGGGGAGCTAGATGTGATTGTATGAAGAAAGGAGGGGGGAGTTAGATGTGATTGTATGAAGAAAGGGGGGAGCTAGATGTGATTGTATGAAGAAAGGAGGGGAGAGCTAGATGTGACTGTATGAAGAAAGGGGGGAGCTAGATGTGATTGTATGAAGAAAGGAGGGGAGAGCTAGATGTGACTGTATGAAGAAAATAGGGGGAGCTAGATGTGACTGTATGAAGAAAGGAGGGGGAGCTAGATGTGACTGTGTGAAGAAAATAGGGGGAGCTAGATGTGATTGTATGAAGAAAGGAGGGGGAGCTAGATGTTACTGTATGAAGAAAGGAGGGGGAGCTAGATGTGATTGTATGAAGAAAGGAGGGGGGAGCTAGATGTGATTGTATGAAGAAAGGAGGGGGAGCTAGATGTGATTGTATGAAGAAAGGAGGGGGGAGCTAGATGTGATTGTATGAAGAAAGGAGGGGGAGCTAGATGTGATTGTATGAAGAAAGGACGGGGAGCTAGATGTGATTGTATGAAGAAAGGAGGGGGAGCTAGATGTGACTGTATGAAGAAAAGAGGGGGAGCTAGATGTGATTGTATGAAGAAAGGAGGGGGGAGCTAGATGTGATTGTATGAAGAAAGGAAGGGGAAGTTAGATGTGATTGTATGAAGAAAGGAGGGGGAGCTAGATGTGATTGTATGAAGAAAGGAGTGGAGAGCTAGATGTGACTGTATGAAGAAAGGAGGGGGAGCTAGATATGACTGTATGAAGAAAGGAGGGGGAGCTAGATGTGGCTGTATGAAGAAAGGAGGGGGAGCTAGATGTGATTGCATGAAGAAAGGAGGGGGAGCTAGATGTGACTGTATGAAGAAAGGAGGGGGAGCTAGATATGACTGTATGAAGAAAGGAGAGGGAGCTAGATATGACTGTATGAAGAAAGGAGGGGGAGCTAGATGTGACTGTATGAAGAAAGGAGAGGGAGCTAGATGTGACTGTATGAAGAAAGGAGGGGGGAGCTAGATGTGACTGTATGAAGAAAGGAGGGGGAGCTAAATGTGATTGTATGAAGAAAGGAGAGGGAGCTAGATATGACTGTATGAAGAAAGGAGGCGGAGCTAGATGTGACTGTATGAAGAAAGGAGAGGGAGCTAGATGTGACTGTATGAAGAAAGGAGGGGGAGCTAAATGTGATTGTATGAAGAAAGGAGAGGGAGCTAGATATGACTGTATGAAGAAAGGAGGGGGAGCTAGATGTGATTGTATGAAGAAAGGAGAGGGAGCTAGATATGACTGTATGAAGAAAGGAGGCGGAGCTAGATGTGACTGTATGAAGAAAGGAGAGGGAGCTAGATGTGACTGTATGAAGAAAGGAGGGGGAGCTAGATATGACTGTATGAAGAAAGGAGGCGGGGCTAAAGCCACAAGAGACAGCTACAGTCATCTCATACAGGAACTTTTCTTCATGTTATCACCACTCTAACCAATCACAGCTTGTTACCATGCCCACATTATATTCCGGTCACTAACCAGGGGATCCCGGACACATATTGTGTAAGCTGCAGCTTAAGGACAGGTCTATGACTGGAGTGAAGTGTGACCTCTGCCCTGGCACAGAGGTCCCGCATGCACACACAAGTTAAGCGTAAAGGTGGTGGTCTGGCAGCTGCTGCTCTTCTGTGGGGGAGAAGAGGTAAGTATATAATTTATTTTGTTATAATTGCTACTGGGGGGTTAATTACTGCTTACTAGAGGGAGCATTACTACCTATTGGGGGACTGGAGGAGCTACTTGGCTAATTGTAGGGGGGGGGAATACCTGCTTACTGGGAGGCTACCTACCTAATGGGGGGGGATTACTTGCCTACTGGGGGAGCTACCTGAGTAATTGGGGGAATTGCCTGCTTAGTAGGAGGGGGTTACTTTTCTACTGGAGGGACCCCCTAACTGCTTTGGGAGACTAACTTAATAAGGAACCTACCTACATACCCACTTTACTGTTTGGGGCACCAAGGGGGACTATAGACTGGAAGATTATATAGAGTTTATGATGGAATAATTGTTGGAAAAGAAAGGAGCCTGAGATGCAGAGTCATAGCTGGAAGAAGTCATTATGGTGGTTTGGAGAAGAAAAAGGAAAAGTCGTCACCTGTGAGTCACTGCAAGAATCTACTTCTATATAGTCACTAAATGGCGGTATATTAGTCTGTGTATTATTTGAGTTATAGGGAAGAAGTAAGGATTTGGGGGATATTGAGCTTGCTAAATATTGGATCCACCCGGGTGACATATATTCTAGGAACACTGTTGCCCTGTACAGCCTCCACTTATTCCAGGGAGGAAAGGGAAACAGGAACTTTTCTTCATGTTATCACCCTGTTTTACTAATCAAAGACTATTCCTCCCATCCCTTCCATATATGGCTTCATAGAAGAAAGGGGGCCCTATAGCAAATATCAGAATGGGACTTATATTATACCATCATTTCCCCCCCCCCCCCCCCCAGGAAAGTAAGATTAATTTTCTAACAATGCAGTCAATTGTGAGACATGGGAATTTTTCTTCATATTTTTGGGTACAGGAACTTTTCTTCATATTATCACCCCCTCTTATCAATCATAGCTTGTTACTGTCACCTATGTACAGCCTCTAGTGACCTGAGAAAAGGGAGGCAGGTACAGGAACTTTTCTTCATATTATCACCCCCTCTTATCAATCATAGCTTGTTACTGTCACCTATGTACAGCCTCTAGTGACCTGAGAAAAGGGAGGCGGGTACAGGAACTTTTCTTCATGTTATCACCCCCTCTTATCAATCATAGCTTGTTACTGTCACCTATGTACAGCCTCTAGTGACCTGAGAAAAGGGAGGCGGGTACAGGAACTTTTCTTCATGTTATCACCCCCTCTTATCAATCATAGCTTGTTACTATCACCTATGTACAGCCTCTAGTGACCTGAGAAAAGGGAGGCGGGTACAGGAACTTTTCTTCATGTTATCACCCCTCTAAACAATTGCAGCCTGCTACTGGTATCTCTGCCCTGTACAGACCCAAATGATAAAAGGGAGAAAAACAAAACAGGAACTTTTCTTCATATTATCACATCTTGTTACTGTGATCTCTGTACAGCCTCTAGTGATCCTTGAATAGGGAGAAAGTTGCAGGAACTTTTCTTCATGTTATCACCCCTTTTTATCTATCACAACGCTTAAAGGGGTACTCCACTGCCCCAGTGTCCAGAACGTTTTGTTCCGAACGCTTGGTGCGGGCTGGGGGTCGTGGAGAATGCCACGCTTCCTCCTCCCATAGACTTGCACTGAGGGGGCATTGTGTGACATCACAAGGGGCGTGGCCGTGATGTCACAACAACCCCCGCAGCCCGCTCCCAGCGTTCTGAACTCACAGAATGGGCAAAGAATTATGTGTGGGTGATGAGAAACACCGGACAGTGCCCAACCTACAACAGTAACTAAAGGAGCCAACTTTGCATCCGAACACCTATAAATGGATCATAGATATTTCTGGTCTATGTTCTGGTCTTCATGTAAAAATATGTATTTGTAGTCCAGTGTTTTCCCACTCAGGGCACCTCCAGCTGTTGCAAAACTGCAATTCCCAGCATGTCCGGACTGCCAAAGGCTGTTAGTTTTATGTATTATTTCCAAAATATTATGACTTAATGCAAAGTTGCATGAAGGCCCCGAAGACTGTAAAGCGCCAGCTGACATTTTTGAACCCAGCAAAGAGCATTTATCCATTATATACAAAAAATAAATAAAATACAAAAAAACCTTCACTAGACATTTGTTCTGAAAATCTTCTCCTGAGAAAGTTGGGTGGTGGCTAATATCGGTGGCCTAAAGATAGTACTTACTGTGGTGGCGCAGTAGATGTCCTTCCATACCGTGGCTTCTCTCGAGAGATCCGAGACCTCGAAGAAATTATCGAGGATAACCTCCCCAATCATGTCATGTCTGGAGAAGCGGTCAAAGTCGTAGACACTAAAATGAAGTTTCCTATTGCTGAGCTCGTCATAGGCCACCGGGAACTGGAAGGTCTCGTCAAACACGGGGTTAAGGGTCTTCCTGTGCACCCGTGTCTGAAACTTCTTCTTCCTGTCCGGGAGGAGATAGATCTTGACGTAGGGGTCCGAGGTCCCACACAAGTCCTTAGCCGGCAGTTCCAGGGCCTTCAGGATCTTGACCACCAGCAGCTCGTTCTCGTAGTCGTACTGGAGGGCAAAGTTGAGCTTCCCGCATATCTTGGCGTCTTCCTTCCGGTTGTCTTCGGAGTCTACGGATTTCTGTTTGTATAATTCCGGTTTGATCCTGCCGATGCTGGTGGTGGTCTCTCCTCTCTGAAGAGGTTCTATGCCCATGCTGAAGTCCACGCTGGACACTTGCATTTGCCTGGGTAAGTGTCTTCTAAAGGAATTGTGCCTGAAATGAAAATAAAACAAAAATCTTAAAATAATAATAAAAAAAAGTCCTAACATTCAGAATAAGGAATAAAAATAAATAAATAAAATAAAGTTGGAAATTTCAAATTTGCTTGCAGTATAACTTAGAGGGGTATTCCGGCTTTTATACATCTTATCCCTTAAGGATAGGGGATATTATGTATGATCGGGGAGTCCCACCACTGGCATTCTGTGCTGGGCACTGCCTCTGAGATGGGGATGTGACGTCTAGGCCACGCCCCCTCAATTCTTGTCTATGGGAGGGGGCATGAGGGCCATAACGCCCCTTCCTATAGACATGAATGGAGGGGGCATGGCTTGACGTCACGTCCCCGTCTCAGAGGAAGCGCCCGGCACAGAATGCCAGGGGCTGCACTGAGATCGAGGGAGTCACCAGGGGATAAGATGTATAAAGCTGGAATACCTCTTTAAAGGGGTACTCCGGCGCTAAGACATCTTATCCCCTATCCAACGGATAGGGGATAAGATGCCTGATCGCAGGGGTCCCACCGGTGGGTCCCCCATGATCTTTCACACAGCACCCCGTTACCATCAGTCCTTGAAGCATGTTCGCTCTGGGTCTGATGACTGGCGATCAATGGGCAGGAGCATTCTGACGTCAAGGCTCCGCCCCCGTTTGACATCACACTCCGCCCCCTCAATACAAGCCTATGGGAGGGGGCACGGCAGCTGTCACCAGTCATCAGACCCGGAGCAAGCATGCTCCGGGGACTGATGGTAACGGGGTGCTGCGTGAAAGATCATGGAGGTCCCCAGCGGCGGGACCCCCGCGATCAGATATCTCATCCCCTATCCTTTGGATAGGGGATAAGATGTCTTAGCGCCAGAATACTCCTTTAAAATAAGAATTATTGTGAATGACCAAGGTTCCTGTTGCCATCTCTACTGGTCTCCAACTTGGTTGTGCATTGATCACCACTACTGAAATACTCTGCACTACTACTAGATTTCCTGCTTCTTACACCATATAACTTCCAGTCTGCCCTGCCCCACCTCCAACCAAGAGTATAATACCCTTTCCTGAAATATTCTGTGCTGCTTGAAACTCTGCCCCTCCCACTAAAATATGTATTTAGGCTCCACCCCCAAGGAGCAGAACATATATCTGCTAAAATATTCTCCACTAGTACGGTATACACTGCTCCTCCCACTATATATAGCTTCCAGTCTACCCCACACCCCCTTCCTGAAATATTCTGTTCAGCTGGGAACAAGGCTCCCCCACTTTTCCACTAAGTCTGTGACACGCCCCCTAGGAGCAGAATACTTCTCTCCTGAAATATTCTCTGCTGCTGGAGACCCTACCCCTCCCATTAAACAATCACACCCCCTATGAGCAGAATACTGCTCTCCTGAAATATTCTCTGCTGCTGGAGACCCTGCCCCTCCCACTAAATAATTTTCAATCTGTGATCCACCCCAAAAGAGCAGTACTCTCCTCTCCTGAAATACTCTGTGCTAGTACTCGATAGCCTTCTCTTTCCACTATATACACAACACGGAGTCTCCCCCCCCCCCCCCCCCACACACACCCTCCAAAGGCATAATACTCCTGAAATATTCATAAACTTTCCTGATATATTCTGTGCTCCCCCACTGTACCCCCCAATCCCCTTATTAGAATATCAGCAAACTCTCCTCTCAAAATACTCTGTGCTGCTGGATACCCTGTTCCCTCCACTTTGTAACTTTCAGTCTTTACCCCCTTTCCCCAAGATCAGAACAATTCTCTCCTCAAATACTTTGTGCTGCTGGAGACCCTGTCCCTCCCACTAAAAATGTATTTGTGGTCCACCCCCAAAGAGCAGAACACTCCTCTCCTCTTCTCTGCTGCTGGGAACTCAGCCCTTTCCATTGTCTGTTACTCAGTCAATGACCAAGATAAAAACACTCCTCTCCTATACTACTCTGTGCTGCTGGAACCACTGTCCCTCCCACTCAGGGCTGGCTCTGCCTATAGGTAAAATAGGCAGCCGCCTAGAGCACCCTCTTGGTGGGGGCGCTCCTCTGTCTGTTGCAAGAAAGTTAGACAACCAGCATCCAAACCACTCAGCCAGCAGCATGAGGAGGTTTGTTACAGTGTGTCACCCCAGAAGTAAGGTAATTACATGAGGAGGGGGTTTGTTACAGTGTGTCACCCCAGTAATAAGGAGATTACATGAGGAGAGGGCATGTTACAGTGTGTCACCCCAGAAGTAAGGTAATTACATGAGGAGGGGGTTTGTTACAGTGTGTCACCCCAGTAGTACGCCAATTACATGAGGAGGGGGCATGTTACAGTGTGTCACCACAGAAGTAAGGTGATTACATGAGGAGGGGGTTTGCTACAGTGTGTCACCCCAGAAGTAAGGTGGGGCATGTCAAAGGGCAGACCAATGGGCAGAGTCAAGGGGGAGACAATATTAGCTTCTGCCTACGGTGGCAAAGATCCTTACACCAGCCCTGCTCCCACTTAATTATTTTCAACCTATAATCCGCCCCCAAAGAGCAGAACACTCCTTTCCTGAAATATTCTGTGCAGCTGGTGACCCTGCTCCTCCCACGAGGTAACTCTAAATTGGTGAGCTCCTCTCCTGAGGTTGTGTTACAGAGTTTCAGTGTAGTGTATCTCTTACTGCAGGAGGTCTGGAGCTCTGTATCAGAAAAGCAAATCTCAAGCCATATAAAGAACTGTTAAAGGGGTACTCCGCCCCTATCTGAAGGATAGGGGATAAGATGTCTAGGGGCAGAGTACCCCTTTAAAAAATTATTGAACAAAATTTGTTGACCTATTTAGATTTAAGGAAAAATAAATGGTTGGGCATGGCCTTAATTCTTGTAAAGGCTCCTTGAGAACATTCTCCATAGGAAACAATAGAAGTCACATGACCATAGCACTTGGGCGACATTCAGATGGTTCCACCGCCTTTGTTGTCTCCGTCACTTGCCCAATTTAACACCAATAAACCAAGAACACAATGACTCGATAAACACCCCGTCTTCTATTGTACTTGCGGGCACAGACAGTACGCAACCTGCGCCAAAGAGATGTGCAGCACCCCCCCCCCCCATTCTATAGCAATACGTTCCTCTCCATCCAATTAATTTAGTTCTTTTGTCTATCAAATTAGCATAAGGAAATTGCTTCTCGGTGTCGTAAATTACCTCCCGCCATTGTTCTCAGGTGTCTGAACTTTCCGTGTTCCTCTGTAATTAGTTTTCATAAACATTTCACGTGTGTCACCAATCTCCCGCTACCCTGCGTGATGGCGGTCATGTCCTCCCCTGCCCTGACAGATGAAAGAGAACATTCTGCCAAATTCTTTTTTCTTTTTTCTTTTTTTTGATTAATCAGGGTTTTATCCATTATGATGTATTTGTTGGTTTTTATACAGTTTTTATGGAAAATCAGAACATGAAACGAGAAAGTAAAGGGCACAAGTTTACTCAAGAGGGACTCTACTACCTGGCCTACTCAAGACGGACCCTACTACCAAGACTAAGAGAGGGCATCATGGGTCTTGGTCAGGGCACAATCAGTGAGCGTGAAGATATCAAGAGAGATATTCTCTTTCCTACAATACCTTTTTATGCTTGGGCACAAGTATAAGCTGGGTGGGGCTTCATTAACTCAGGGGTGGGGCTATGTTCCTCCTCTGTGTCCTCGATTAGGAAAGCATCTAAATGAAATCTTCCTAGCAATAAAGGAAGTCCGTGTTGTGACAGTGATCTCCTACAATGCCTCTTGTGCTAATGTAATCCCTGTTTCGATCTTATAATCTAGGGTGGGGCTTTGGTAGCTCAGGGGCGGGGCTTTGTTTCTCTTTACTGTTTTGAAGAACAGCAGTGAAAGTTTTGAAGAATTCTGTAGAAGAAGACAGACAGGAAATACCTTATTTTGGCCATGCTCTTAGCCACACGAATAAGCTAGGGTGGGGGTTTGGTAGCTCAGGGGTGGGGCTATGTTCCTCTTTACTGTTTTGAAGAACAGCAGTGAAAGTTCCGAAGAATCCTGCAGATGAAAACAGTCATGCTCTTGGCCATATGAAAAAGCTAGGTTGTGGTATTTGTAGTTCAAGGGCGGAGCTATAATCCTCTTAAATAGGAAGGCTTTCAAATGAATCTAAACTTTTTCTATGACAATAAAATAAGGGGGTGCTGTGACAGAGGACTCTCATGTTATGGGCGGGGCTATGATCCTCCTCACTGTCTTAGAATAGAAAAGAATAAATAAATTAAAATTAGCAATTGAGCAATACAGGTAGGGTGTGTAGTGACAGATTTTACCCTATTTACGACTTGTCTTGGCCCTATGAATAGGGTGGGGCTTCTGTAGCTCAGGGGCAGGGCTATGTTCACCCCTTAGTGTCTTGGAAAAAGAAAGCATTTGAATGAATCCAATATTCTGTTACAGAAGATTTCATTTGGGGGGATGATATCTATCTCCTACAATGCCCCTTATGTTAATGGAATCCCTGTATATAGCACAAGAACTGAATGTATAAGCTAGGGTGGGGTTCAGTAGCTCTGGAAAAAGAAAGCATTTGAATGAATATAAAATCTTGCCACAGCTGTAAAGTTAGTTTGTGCCAAAGGATATAATTTAGGGAAGTATTTTCTCTCCTACAATGCCCAAAAATCACCCATGTACATATCACATTAACTGCATGTATAAGCCAGGGTGGGGCTTTAGTAGCTCAGGGGAGGGGCTATGTCCCTCCTTACTGTTTTGGAATAGGAAAGAATAAATGAATCCAATTTTTTTTTTCAATAAAGGAAGGATATATTATGACGGAATACTTTATTTTAACCCTGCTCTTGGCCATATGAATAAATTAGGGTGGGGTTTCTGAAGCTCAGGGGTGGGGCTAGGTTTCGCCTTACTGTTTTGGAATAGGAAAGAATTAAGGATTACAACATTTTGTAATAAAGAAGAGTGCATTGTAACAGCGATTAGTTTATTTAAGCTCTGCTCTTGACCATATGTTTTAGCTAGGGCAGTGATTTTTGTAGCTCAGGGGTGGGGCTATGTTCCTCTGTTCTTTAGTGTTCTTTTGAATAAATCCAAGCATTTACTATGGCAATAAAATAAGGGTGTGCTGCGGCAGAGGACATCATTCAGGGAAATATTTACTGTCCTATATTGCCTCGCATGCTTAAGGCACCCCTATATACATCACATATGCTGCATGTATAAGCTAGGGCGTCGCCTCAGTAGCTCAGGGGCGGGGCTGTGTTGATGCATTTAGCAGCTTAAAGTCTACACCGGATATGACTGTAACAAGTAATCAGCTGTGAGGAGTATTAGAACGAGATGGAAAAGATTTGAAACACAAATTGCATATTTTGCGGAAAGTGTGAGGCTGTGCAACAATTTTTCTATGAAAAAATGTTCACAATTTCAACCAACTTTATTTATACACCCAATAGGATCCCCAATAAGGGGATATGATCTAACCACTGGGTTCACACTATAGAACTGCTGTTTATATTTCTCTGTGGACATAACGCACTTCTGGAAGGCCGGCCAGCCGCCGAATCCCGCGATAATCACTGACGCTCAGAAATGACTAACGCTGCAGAAAATTATACGTTTTCACTGTTCCCAAAAATTTGTGATACAAAGCGAGGAATGAATAAACAGGCGGCGCTCTCTGAACTCGCGTCTATGTTATCCCGCCTTGTAGAGCTTAAAAGAGAACACCGTCAATATTAGTTAATTGAAAAATTAGACAATTAGTCCCATCTAGAAAAGGGGAGGGGCTTTGACTACACACTTATATGGGGGTGGGGTCAATGGGGAAGATCCATAAAGACCTGTGCTGAGGAAACGTTGACCAGTTGCCCATAGTAACAACCTTTTCAAAAATTTAAAGAAGGAATCTGATTGGTTGCTATGGGGAGTTGGTCGACTTTTCTGCTGCACAAGTTTTGATCAATCTCCAATAAGTGTTCTCAGATTGGTTGCTATGGAGACAAGGACATTTTAGGCTCTGTTTACTCTTGCATCAGGCAGTTTTGGAAGCCCCGATTTACAATGACGACCATGATGCAAGTGTGAGTTGGGCCTGATAAATAAGGGCCACAAGTCTGTTTCATGTTTCCTTGGAAAACATCCGCTTGGTCAGGGCTTAACTGGAAGGATGGGGCTTAGTTTGTCTAGGTTCATTAGCCCCACCTCCAGTGTCAAGGGAGGAGACAAAATGGCGGCCTACGAAGACTTTCCTTTCTCAATTGTGAGAGCATGAATGGACGGACTGGGAGATGGTTTTGTTCCTAAATTATAGGCGTAGATATATGAGAACGCGCCATTCCGATAAAGTAAAATCTTCACTTGTCACCACTAGCCACCATATTAAGATCGTCACATGGCCATAGTGGCCATCATGTGGTTATCAAGGCAAAGGGTATACCGTGAGGCCAATTATAGCGCCAAACCCACGCTAAACCGCGACGGTAAACCCAAAACTATAAATATCCTGTCAGCTTACGGACCTCGTACTATACGGATGAGTCACATGCTTCAGCTGCTGTCCTTGTAATACATAGCCATGCTTCCGTGCCGACGGCGGCGACGGTGTCATTGAGATACTCTGCAGGTTGATGTTTTTTGTGTTTACTTTTTACATGTCCGTGACCCATTCTTTCCAATTAGAAGACGGGGCAGGAGAGACATCATGTTCCAATTATTGAGAACAGCGGCGGCGGCGGCACGACTCAACGCAGTAAATACTTCAATGTAAATAACAGCACAACATGTACGGAGAGAATCACGACGGACGGTGAGAGCACTCGAAGCCTCAAGAAAGGAGATCAAAAAGGAAAAGACGACTTGTGAGGGGGTTAAATAAGAGCGCAGGTTCTACTACAACCCCCAGCGGAGCCCCTCGTACACAACTAACAAGGTCAAGAAAGGTGGACATGTGAGTAGAAAAACATATTGTCAGAGGGACAAGATACAGGAAGTATTGTCATAGGGACAAGATACAGGATGTATTGTCATAGGGACAAGATACAAGATGTATTGTCATAGGGACAAGATACAGGAAGTATTGTCATAGGGACAAGATACAGGATGCATTGTCATAGGGACAAGATACAGGAAGTATTGTCATAGGGACAAGATACAGGAAGTATAGTCATAGGGACAAGATACAGGAAGTATTGTCATAGGGACAAGATACAGGAAGCATTGTCATAGGGACAAGATACAGGATATATTGTCATAGGGACAAGATACAGAATGTATTGTCATAGGGACAAGATACAGGAAGTATTGTCATAGGGACAAGATACAGGATGCATTGTCATAGGGACAAGATACAGGAAGTATTGTCATAGGGACAAGATACAGGAAGTATAGTCATAGGGACAAGATACAGGAAGTATTGTCATAGGGACAAGATACAGGAAGCATTGTCATAGGGACAAGATACAGGATATATTGTCATAGGGACAAGATACAGAATGTATTGTCATAGGGACAAGATACAGGAAGTATTGTCATAGGGACAAGATACAGGAAGTATTGTCAAAGGGACAAGATACAGATTGAATTGTCATAGGGACAAGTTACAGGAAGCATTTTCATAGGGACAAGTTACAGGATGTATTGTCATAGGGAAAAGATACAGAATGTATTGTCATAGGGACAAGTTACAGAAAGCATTGTCATAGAAACAAGTTACAGGAAGTATTGTCATAGGGACAAGTTACAGGAAGTATTGTCAAAGGGACAAGTTACAGGATGTATTGTCAAAGGGACAAAATTCAGGATGTATTGTCATAAGGACAAGATACAAGAAGCATTGTCATAGGGACAAGATACAGGATGTATTGTCATAGGGACAAGATACAGGATGTATTGTCATAGGGACAAGATACAGGATGTATTGTCATAGGAACAAGATACAGGAAGTATTGTCATAGGGACAAGATAGAGGAAGTATTGTCATAGGGACACGATACAGGTTGTATTGTCATAGGGACAAGTTACAGGAATCCTTTTCATAGGGACAAGTTACAGGATGTATTGTCATAGGGACAAGATACAGGATGTATTGTCATAGGGACAAGTTACAGGAAGTATTGTCATAGGGACAAGTTACAGGAAGTATTGTTATAGGGACAAGTTACAGAAAGCATTGTCATAGAAACAAGTTACAGAAAGTATTGTAATAGGGACAAGTTACAGGAAGTATTGTCATAGGGACAAGTTACAGGAAGTATTGTCAAAGGGACAAGTTACAGGAAGTATTGTCATAGCGACAAGTTACAGGAAGTATTGTCAAAGGGACAAGTTACAGGAAGTATTGTCATAGGGACAAGTTACAGGAAGTATTGTCAAAGGGACAAGTTACAGGAAGTATTGTCAAAGGGACAAGTTACAGGACATATTGTCGTAGGGACAAGATACAGGATGTATTGTCATAGGGACAAGATACAGGAAGTATTGTCATAGGGACAAGTTACAGGAAGTATTGTCAAAGGGACAAGTTACAGGAAGTATTGTCATAGGGACAAGTTACAGGAAGTATTGTCAAAGGGACAAGTTACAGGAAGTATTGTCAAAGGGACAAGTTACAGGACATATTGTCGTAGGGACAAGATACAGGATGTATTGTCATAGGGACAAGATACAGGAAGTATTGTCATAGGGACAATATATAGGAAGTATTGTCATAGAGACAAGTTACAGGAAGTATTGTTATAGGGACAAGGTATAGGAGGTATTGTCACAGGGAAAAGTTCCAGTAAGTATTGTCATAGGGTCAAGTTACAGCAAAAATTGTCATAGTGACAAGTTACAGGTTGTATTGCCAAAGGAACAAGTTACAGGAGGCATTGTCATAGGGACAAGTTACAGGAAGTATTGTCATAGGGACACGTTACAAAAACAATTGTCATAGGGACACGTTATAGGAAGTATTGTCATAGGGACACATTATAGATCCAAATCACCATTCACATGATCACAAAAACACTACCTGTCTGAAATACATTAGAATGTAGATAGTGGTATCAGATTAATGGTTTCCATGGCAACAATGAACTAACAGCTCAAACGACAGGAAGCATTGTCATAGGGATATTTCATGGACTATCCACATACTAGCTAGCTGAAAGAAGTTAGGACCTAGGTACTGATGTAGATAGTGATTTTGGATTCAAAGTCCCTGTGACAACACTGAAATGAATGAGCAGAAGACAGAAAGAATTGTCATGGGGATATTGCATAGATTTATAATACAATCCATATTAAGGTTGACATACCAGCTAGCTGAAATAAGTAAGGATGTTGGTTTTAAATTCAATGTTCCTATAACAATACTGAATTGCCAGACCAGAAGTGTTGTCATAGGCACAATGCATGCGACAAAAGTAACAAGTACATGAATAACCACATACTAGCAATAAGAAGATGAGGTGAAATCGATAGTGGATTTGGATTGAAAGTCCGACAAAACTGAATTGTCAGAGCAGAAGACGGAAGTGTTGTCATAGGGACACTGTATATATCCAAAGCAAAACAAACAGTCACATGCTATCCAATAGAAATAAGTAAGTTTTGGTAAGATAGAGGTTTTGGATTCAGGGTCACAACACTGAACTGCCAGAGAAGAAGACAGGAAGTATTGTCATAGGGATATTGCATAGATCCAAATCACCATCCAGAGTCATGTCTGCAAACTAGTCGTGACCACGATGACCTGGCCGAGCAGATGACAGGACGTGTTGTCATGTAGATATAGTTGTTTATATAGACAGGGATTTTAGAGACTTCTCTGAAATCATTTAACCAGACTAACAGGAAGTGTTGTCATAGGGACATTGCATGTTTCCAAATAACTATCTGCAACAGGTCTACGTACTATGTAGCTTATGATCAATTATAAGGATTTTGGTATTGAAATGGATGGTGATTTCTCCTCTTTACAGCGTCCCTCTGACAACACCCAGCGGCCAGAGCCAAGTACAGGAAGTGTTGTCATAAGGACATTGCATGTTTCCAAATAACTATCTGCAATAAGGTCCACATCATATGTTGCTTTAGATCAGTTATAAAGATGTGGCCATTGACATGGATGGTGATTTGAGATTTTCATAGCATCCCTGTGACAACACTGATTGGCCAGAGCAGAGGACAGAAAGTGTTGTCATAGGGACATTGCATTTTTCCAAATAGGGTTGATGTACCATATGGCTTTAGATCAGTTAGAAGTATGTGGGCATTAATATGGATAGTGAATTGGGATCATCACAACGTCCCTATGACAACACTGAATGGCCAGAGCATAGGACAGGACGAGTTGCCATAGGGACATTGCCTGTTTCCAAATAAGGTTCATGTACCATGTGGCTTTAGATCAGGTTAAGAATGCGGATATGGATATGGATGATTTGGGATCATCACAGCGTCCCTATGACAACACTGACCAGCAAAGCAAGGTAGTCACATACGGTCATGATCACGCGGCCTCTTACCGTGAGGATGAGGTGGGCTCGGTGATCTGGCGCTGCATGCGGGCGTGCTTCATCAGGTGTTCCTTCAGGGCGTTCTGCACCTCGGCCGGTATGTCGGGGGACGTGTGGCTGATCTTCATGGCCGCCTCCTGCATCTTCACCGACTGTTTCCCGTTCTGTTTTATCTCCTTTTTTTCCTCGGTTTCGGTCACTTCAGGAGGGGCGCTGGGGACGCATGGGGGGACGCCATTGGTCACGGAGGTGACGGGTTTACTCCTCCAGCACGGCCAGCAGAGTTTCCAGAAGACGAAGAGCGAGACCACCAGCAGCGCCAAACCGCAGAAGCTGACCACCACGGCGAGGAGACTCACCGAAATGTCTGTGGGGGGAAAAGACAAGACATTAGGAGATCCTTCTGTTTCCAAACCAGGGTGCCTCCAGCTGTTGCAGTACTACAACACCCATATATAATACTGCATCCTATGTAAAAGAATATAACTACTATAATACTTCTCCTATATAGAAGAATATAACTACTATAATACTGCTCTTATATACAAGAATATATCTACTATAATACTGCCCCTATATACAAGAATATAACTACTATAATACTGCTTCTATATACAATAATATAACTACTATAATACTGCTCCTATATACAAGAATATAACTACTATAATACTGCCCCTATATACAAGAACATAACTACTATAATACTGCTTCTATATACAATAATATAACTACTATAATACTGCTCCTATATACAAGAATATATCTACTATAATACTGCTCCTATATACAAGAATATAACTACTATAATACTGCTCCTATATACAAGAATATAACTACTATAATATTGCCTCCTATATACAAGAATATAACTACTATAATACTGCTTCTATATACAAGAATATGACTACTATAATACTGTCTCCTATATACAAGAATATAACTACTATAATACTGCTCCTATATACAAGAATATAACTACTATAATACTGCTCCTATATACAATAATATAACTACTATAATACTGCCTCCTATATACAAGAATATAACTACTATAATACTGCTCCTATATACAAGAATATAACTACTATAATACTGCTCCTATATACAAGAATATAACTACTATAATACTGCTCCTATATACAAGAATATAACACTATAATACTGCTCCTATGTACAAGAATATAACTATTATAATACTGCTCCTATATACAAGAATATAACTACTATAATACTGCTCCTATATACAAGAATATAACTACTATAATACTGCTCCTATATACAATAATATAACTACTATAATACTGCCTCCTATATACAAGAATATAACTACTATAATACTGCTCCTATATACAAGAATATAACTACTATAATACTGCTCCTATATACAAGAATATAACTACTATAATACTGCTTCTATATACAAGAATATAACACTATAATACTGCTCCTATGTACAAGAATATAACTATTATAATACTGCTCCTATATACAAGAATATAACTACTATAATACTGCTCCTATATACAAGAATATAACTACTATAATACTGCATCATATATACAAGAATATAACTACTATAATACTGCTCCTATATACAAGAATATAACTACTATAATACTGCCTCAAATATACAAGAATATAACTACTATAATACTGCTCCCTATATACAAGAATATAACTACTATAATACTGCTCCTATATACAAGAATATAACTACTATAATACTGCTCCTATATACAAGAATATAACTACTATAATACTGCTTCTATATACAAGAATATGACTACTATAATACTGTCTCCTATATACAAGAATATAACTACTATAATACTGCTCCTATATACAAGAATATAACTACTATAATACTGTTCCTATATACAAGAATATAACTACTATAATACTGCTCCTATATACAAGAATATAACTACTATAATACTGCCTCCTATATACAAGAATATAACTACTATAATACTGCCCCCTATATACAAGAATATAACTACTATAATACTGTTCCTATATACAAGAATATAACTACTATAATACTGCTCCTATATACAAGAATATAACTACTATAATACTGCCCCCTATGGACAGGAATGGTAGAATTATTCCGCCCTGTGGTGATTTAGTCGGTGACTTTTAATTGAAGCCATTACCCATCTTTCCCCCAATTATTTGCTGTCTTCTCTGCGGTTTATGTCTCTGACCTTTTCTCGCTGTCGTCTGAAGATCTAATTAGACATTTTATTATGTTCTGGAGGATTTAGAGAAATGTATCACATTACAGCTGAGCCGCCGCCGATACAGGAGGAGAAAGAACTGTATAAAATATCTGGCGTCAGGAAGAGTACAAGTCATTAATAAAATGTTGTGTAGAAGAGAAATCCTAAAGCTTGTTCAGTGTTGAGGAGAGCCCCGCCCATGCTTAGATAGATAGTGAAAAGCCTGCCCATGCTTAGATTAAAGGGGTACTCAGGTGCTCCTGAACATTTTGTTCAGAATGCTCAGAGCCAGTGACCATGATCGTGATGTCATGGCCACGCCCCCTCATGGTTTCACGCCACGCCACCTCCATTCCTGTGTATTGGAGGGGGCATTCCGGCGACACGCTCCCTACCACACACATGAATGGAGGAGGCGAGCGTGACGTCACAAGGACCGCAGGAACCTGGTGTTTGTTTAGAACATAGGGCATAACATGCGTAGGGGCGGAGTACCCCATTAATGCTGAAAGCCCCACTCATGTTTAGATGGCCTTTGCTTACATGGATAGTGAAAGCTCTGTTCATGCTTAGATGGATGCTGAAAGCCCTGCCTATGCATAGATTGGTGAAAGCAACGCCCATGCTTAAATGGTTGCTGAAACCCTATCCATACTTAGATTCATGGTTAAAGTCCCACCCATGCTCGAATGGATAGTGAGAGATTAGCCCATTCTTAGATGTACAGTGAAAGTCCCACACATGCTTAGATGGGTTCATTAGGCTCTGCCTCTGCTTAGATGAATGGTGAAAGCCCCGCCCATGCTTAGGTTGGTGAGAAAAGCTCCTCCTATGTTTAAATTGATAGTGAAATTGCCGCCCTGACTTGGATGGATGGTGAAAGCCCCGCCCATGCTTAGACTGATGGTGAAAATTCCATGCTTAGATAGTAGAGTGCTGCCAGAGCACTTATAAGTATCTTGCGAGGCTGAAATTACTGAACAAATACGTTGCTGCAGTCCCATGTAAATGGCTATTATCTGCAGCTCAGTGACTCTACAGGCGGCTTCGCTGGTATAACCGTCGCCATGGCAGCAGCCTCAGGATGAGCTCTTATGCTGGGGTTTATGGGGTCAGAAATGCCCATTGTCTCTTTACATTAACCCTGTAAATGACACCAATATGCCCGCCCCGTATCGCAGGATGGTCTCTCCCGCTGTCATGACAACCTGAATGGGTCCAGAGATCGATATAAAGGAGGAATAAGAGCCCCAATATCTTATAATGGGGTCAGCAGGTCCATGAATGTGGTGTAGTGCGACTAATATGGCCATTGCGTGAGGGCTCACCCAGCTTTCCCTGACTGCTGGCAAGCAGACCTGCCTTATTATTCACCACCATTTCTAATGGCTGTTCAGTGGTTTAGGACAGATGGGTGGTAATCCCAAGTGGTAGCCACCATTAGGGCTGTCACCCAGCTTTCCTAGACTACTAAATAATAAATTATATACCAGTGTGTAACCAGATACATTTGCCATTCAGTAATAAAGAAAAGTAGAGTTGCAACACCGGCCATATTCACCATAAGGGCTGTCATCCAGCTTTTCCTGATTCCTGGCATGCAATTTCTTATAAAACACAATTGGCATTAATAAATATAGGACACATGGGCACTTATCTCAAGAGGTGGTGGTTTTGGCAATATTTTCACCCAGCTTTTCCTGACTCCTGACAAGCATCCCTGCTTTACTGTTCACAACCATTTCTAATGGACATTTGGGGGTCTAGGACAGATGGGTAGCAATCCCAAAACATAGGGCATATTGTCAGGCAGCTTTCCTGAATCCAAACAAATCTCTAAATACAATTTAAATCTAATTCTGGGAAAGCTGGGTGACTTATGCTACACCCACCATTAGGGTTGTCACATATTTCCTTGACCCCTGGACAGCGACTATTGTGCCCATTTCTATTCCTATAATTAGATACATTTGCCTTCCATGCAGGGCAGCAGAGACGTAACGGCAGCCATATTATCACCCAGCTTTTCCAGAATTAGAAAGTGTTTTATGTAATGGAAATGTTATCATTGTAGAATGAAAAGATCTGTAATATTCTGTTATCAAAGTCACCGCTTGCTGTCAGTGAATGGAAACATTATTGTTTACACTATATGCCAGTGTTTCCCAACTAGGGTGCCTCCAGCTATGGCCAAACTACAACTCCCAGCATGCCCGGACAGCCAAAGGCTGTCCGGGCATGCTGGGAGTTGTAGTTTGGCCACAGCTGGAGGCACCCTGATTGGGAAATACTGCTATAGGTAGAGAAACTATCCTGCTCTAACAGCTGAGTGTTTGTCACAATTGCACCTTAGCGCGGCCGTATTCATAAATCCTGTTTCTATAGCAGCCGAGGACATATCCTGTATATTGTGCCCCATATATCAAGTGCCCATTGATCCGTGGTGTCACCGCCCCAGTTCCACCAGCCGTGGGATGACCATCACTACAATCTATGGCTTCTATATGCAGAATCCTCCATTATTAACACATTTCACCCAACTTTCCCAGATTCCTGAATGGTACCAAAAAAATAATTGAGTCAATATCTTTCAACATCGTAACAAACATTGGTGATTATGTAATGTCCCTTTAAGACAGCGGTCAGAAAAAGGTTTCTCTATAGTGGTTGCAGAACTACCACTCCCAGCATGCCGCTTGAGGCTACATGCGCATTGTGAAGATTATTGGGGCCGCTGAAGAATGTTCACACTCGGCTGCTTCTGTCTTGTTTGTCCTTATTATTGTAAAAAACTAAAAAAAATGGAACAGATTCTAAAAATCCCCAGAATCCTCTGCTCAGCGCCCAGCCCCCGCTCCATTCAATGCTCGCTGTGCTACATTCATAAATGTTCTATTATGGGGGAGATACATCCAGATACATTGATGCTTCTTCACTTACTATGCAGCTCACACACTAACAGGGCATGCTGGGAGTTGTAGTTTTGCAACAACTGAAGAGCAACAGGTTTGAGATTGCTGCCCTGTATAGTGGAAGGCGCTGCAGCAGAACCACAAGTCCCAGCAAAATATGGGCGGGTGGTGGATTTAGGGGGGAAGCTTTGAGGATTGCTAAGATAATATTCTATTAGGACTGGGAGGAAGTGTGGGGGGGTACTGGGGAGCAGTGGTGAGGAGGCTGGATGATGGGAGATACTGGGGAGCAGTGGTGAGGAGGCTGGAGGATGGGGAGATACTGGGGAGCAGTGGTGAGGAGGCTGGAGGAATGGGGAGATACTGGGGAGCAGTGGTGAGGAGGCTGGAGGATGGGGAGATACTGGGGAGCAGTGGTGAGGAGGCTGGAGGATGGGGAGATACTGGGGAGCAGTGGTGAGGAGGCTGGAGGATGGGGATGTACTGGGGAGCAGTGGTGAGGAGGCTGGAGGATGGGGAAATACTGGGGAGCAGTGGTGAGGAGGCTGGAGGATGGGGAGATACTGGGGAGCAGTGGTGAGGAGGCTGGAGGGATGGGGAGATACTGGGGAGCAGTGGTGAGGAGGCTGGAGGATGGGGAGATACTGGGGAGCAGTGGTGAGGAGGCTGGAGGATGGGGAGATACTGGGGAGCAGTGGTGAGGAGGCTGGAGGATGGGGAGATACTGGGGAGCAGTGGTGAGGAGGCTGGAGGATGGGGAAATACTGGGGAGCAGTGGTGAGGAGGCTGGAGGATGGGGAGATACTGGGGAGCAGTGGTGAGGAGGCTGGAGGATGGGGAGATACTGGGGAGCAGTGGTGAGGAGGCTGGAGGATGGGGAGATACTGGGGAGCAGTGGTGAGGAGGCTGGAGGATGGGGATGTACTGGGGAGCAGTGGTGAGGAGGCTGGAGGATGGGGAGATACTGGGGAGCAGTGGTGAGGAGGCTGGAGGATGGGGAGATACTGGGGAGCAGTGGTGAGGAGGCTGGAGGATGGGGAGATACTGGGGAGCAGTGGTGAGGAGGCTGGAGGATGGGGAGATACTGGGGAGCAGTGGTGAGGAGGCTGGAGATTTGGGAGGATAGTAGGGAGCAGTGATAGGGAAACAGGAGGTTTATATAGATATTGGAATGCAGGATGTGAGGAGTCTGGAAGCCTAAGGAGATATTGGAGATTAGTGGTGAGGAGGCTAATGGTTTAGGGGATACTGGGGAGCAGAGGTTTAGAGGCCGGAGGATTGGGAGGATATTGGGGAGTAGTGGTGTGGAGGATGGAAGGATGGGGAGATATTGGTGAGCAGTGGTGAGGAGGCTGGAGGTTTAGGAGCAGTGGTGAGGAGGCTGGAGGTTAAGGAGCAGTGGTGAGGAGGCTGGAGGTTTGGGAGCAGTGGTGAGGAGGCTGGAGGTTTAGGAGCAGTGGTGAGAAGGCTGGAGGTTTAGGAGCAGTGGTGAGGAGGCTGGAGGTTTAGGAGCAGTGGTGAGGAGGCTGGAGGTTTGGGAGCAGTGGTGAGGAGGGTGGAGGTTTAGGAGCAGTGGTGAGGAGGCTGGAGGTTTGGGAGCAGTGGTGAGGAGGCTGGAGGTTTGGGAGCAGTGGTGAGGAGGCTGGAGGTTAAGGAGCAGTGGTGAGGAGGCTGGAGGTTTGGGAGCAGTGGTGAGGAGGCTGGAGGTTTAGGAGCAGTGGTGAGAAGGCTGGAGGTTTGGGAGCAATGGTGAGGAGGCTGGAGGTTTGGGAGCAGTGGTGAGGAGGTTGGAGGTTAAGGAGCAGTGGTGAGGAGGCTGGAGGTTTGGGAGCAGTGGTGAGAAGGCTGGAGGTTTGGGAGCAGTGGTGAGGAGGCTGGAGGTTTGGGAGTAGTGGTGAGGAGGCTGGAGGTTTAGGAGCAGTGGTGAGGAGGCTGGAGGTTTGGGAGCAGTGGTGAGGAGGCTGGAGGTTTGGGAGCAGTGGTGAGGAGGCTGGAGGTTTAGGAGCAGTGGTGAGGAGGCTGGAGGTTAAGGAGCAGTGGTGAGGAGGCTGGAGGTTTGGGAGCAGTGGTGAGGAGGCTGGAGGTTTAGGAGCAGTGGTGAGAAGGCTGGAGGTTTGGGAGCAGTGGTGAGAAGGCTGGAGGTTTGGGAGCAGTGGTGAGGAGGCTGGAGGTTAAGGAGCAGTGGTGAGGAGGCTGGAGGTTTGGGAGCAGTGGTGAGGAGGCTGGAGGTTTGGGAGCAGTGGTGAGGAGGCTGGAGGTTTGGGAGCAGTGGTGAGGAGGCTGGAGGTTTGGGAGCAGTGGTGAGAAGGCTGGAGGTTTGGGAGCAGTGATGAGGAGGCTGGAGGTTAAGGAGCAGTGGTGAGGAGGCTGGAGGTTAAGGAGCAGTGGTGAGGAGGCTGGAGGTTAAGGAGCAGTGGTGAGGAGGCTGGAGGTTAAGGAGCAGTGGTGAGGAGGCTGGAGGTTTGGGAGCAGTGGTGAGGAGGCTGGAGGTTAAGGAGCAGTGGTGAGGAGGCTGGAGGTTTGGGAGCAGTGGTGAGGAGGCTGGAGGTTTGGGAGCAGTGGTGAGGAGGCTGGAGGTTTAGGAGCAGTGGTGAGAAGGCTGGAGGTTTGGGAGCAGTGATGAGGAGGCTGGAGGTTAAGGAGCAGTGGTGAGGAGGCTGGAGGTTAAGGAGCAGTGGTGAGGAGGCTGGAGGTTAAGGAGCAGTGGTGAGGAGGCTGGAGGTTAAGGAGCAGTGGTGAGGAGGCTGGAGGTTTGGGAGCAGTGGTGAGGAGGCTGGAGGTTAAGGAGCAGTGGTGAGGAGGGGGGTGCAGGAAGGGTGAGAGACCACATAGAGGGGACACAGGAGGAACTCGTGGGGGGGGGGGATTGTGGAGCAAATATTGGGGAGCAGAGACTGAATGTATTGGGGATCTGGATGAAGGGTGGTAGGTGCCAGGGGCAGAAGGTAAGTATATAGAGAAGATAGATAGATAGATTAGATAGATTAGATAGATAGATAGATAGATAGATAGATAGATATATATATATATATATATATATATATATATATATATATATATATATATATATATATATATATATATATTGGGGTATAGGAGGTAGATGGCAGATGTGTATTGTGTATATTGGGGGCAGAATGAAGCAGCAGAGCCAAGTTATAGCGGAGCCGGTCCCCGGGTGTTGGGGTGTAGCGGAGCGGGTGCCCGGGTGTTGGGGTGTAGCGGAGCCGGTGCCCGGGTGTAGCGGAGCCGGTGCCCGGGTGTTGGGGTGTAGCGGAGCCGGTGCCCGGGTGTTGGGGTGTAGCGGAGCCGGTGCCCGGGTGTTGGGGTGTAGCGGAGCCGGTGCCCGGGTGTAGCGGAGCCGGTGCCCGGGTGTAGCGGAGCCGGTGCCCGGGTGTTGGGGTGTAGCGGAGCCGGTGCCCGGGTGTTGGGGTGTAGCGGAGCCGGTGCCTGGGTGTTGGGGTGTAGCGGAGCCGGTGCCCGGGTGTAGCGGAGCCGGTGCCCGGGTGTTGGGGTGTAGCGGAGCCGGTGCCCGGGTGTTGGGGTGTAGCGGAGCCGGTGCCCGGGTGTTGGGGTGTAGAGGAGCCAGTGCCCGGGTGTTGGGGTGTAGCGGAGCCGATGCCCGGGTGTTGGGGTGTAGCGGTGCCGATGCCCGGGTGTAGCGGAGCCATTGTACAGGTGTAGGATAAGGATTATAGCGGAGCTGCAGTAGTTCGGGCAGCATCAGTTGTCTTCCTGCACCTGTTGCGCTGGGGGCGGCACAGGGTTATAGCGGAGCCGGTGCCATAGTGTCGGGTTATACTGAAGCCGAAGTAGCGCCGGGGTGTCAGGTGTAGCGGAGCCGGGAGTAGTGCCGGGGTGTCAGGTGTAGCGTAGCCGGGAGTAGTGCCGGGGTGTCAGGTGTAGCGGAGCCGGGAGTAGTGCCGGGGTGTCTGGTGTAGCGGAGCCGGGAGTAGTGTCGGGGTGTCAGGTGTAGTAGAGCCGGTGTAGTGTCGGGGTGTCAGGTGGAGTAGTGTCGGGGTGTCAGGTGTAGCAGAGCCGGAGTAGTGTCGGGGTGGCAGGTGTAGCAGGGCCGGAGTAGTGTCGGGGTGTCAGGTGTAGCAGAGCCGGAGTAGTGTCGGGGTGTCAGGTGGAGTAGTGTCGGGGTGTCAGGTGTAGTAGAGCCGGTGTAGTGTCGGGGTGTCAGGTGTAGTAGAGCCGGAGTAGTGTCGGGGTGTCAGGTGTAGCAGAGCCGGAGTAGTGTCGTGGTTTCAGGTGTAGCAGAGCCGGAGTAGTGTCGGGGTGTCAGGTGTAGCAGAGCCGGAGTAGTGTCGGGGTGTCAGGTGTAGTAGAGCCGGAGTAGTGTCGGGGTGTCAGGTGTAGCAGAGCCGGATCTTGGTTTGTAGTTTCAGGTTGTGGCAGAGTCGAGGTAATGTCGGAATGTAGTGGAGCCGGAGTAGTGCAGCAGACGTGGGCTCCGGACCCGGGGCACTGGCCTGTACTGCCCGCTCCCTGGTTGCTCCGGGGCACTGACCTGTACTGCCCGCTCCCTGGTTGCTCCGGGGCACTGACCTGTACTGCCCGCTCCCTGGTTGCTCCGGTGCACTGACCTGTACTGCCCGCTCCCTGGTTGCTCCTGTGCACTGACCTGTACTGCCCGCTCCCTGGTTGCTCAGGGGCACTGACCTGTACTGCCCGCTCCCTGGTTGCTCCGGGGCACTGACCTGTACTGCCCGCTCCCTGGTTGCTCCGGAGCACTGACCTGTACTGCCCGCTCCCTGGTTGCTCCTGTGCACTGACCTGTACTGCCCGCTCCCTGGTTGCTCAGGGGCACTGACCTGTACTGCCCGCTCCCTGGTTGCTCCGGAGCACTGACCTGTACTGCCCGCTCCCTGGTTGCTCCGGAGCACTGACCTGTACTGCCCGCTCCCTGGTTGCTCCTGTGCACTGACCTGTACTGCCCGCTCCCTGGTTGCTCCGGTGCACTGACCTGTACTGCCCGCTCCCTGGTTGCTCCGGGGCACTGACCTGTACTGCCCGCTCCCTGGTTGCTCCGGGGCACTGACCTGTACTGCCCGCTCCCTGGTTGCTCCTGTGCACTGACCTGTACTGCCCGCTCCCTGGTTGCTCCGGAGCACTGACCTGTACTGCCCGCTCCCTGGTTGCTCCTGTGCACTGACCTGTACTGCCCGCTCCCTGGTTGCTCCTGTGCACTGACCTGTACTGCCCGCTCCCTGGTTGCTCCGGGGGAAGATGCCGGTGCACTTGTCCCACTCCACCTGCCCCCCCAGGCAGAGCTCGGACACGATCTGCAGCGCCTTCTGGCACAGGCTCACACCGTCCTCCTTGTGAAAACTCATCCCGTCCACGGTCATCTAGGTCATGGCCGCCCACAGCGCCTGGAACCCGGGGAGATCGTCCGGCGGAGGCGGCAGCA
Source organism: Hyla sarda (assembly GCF_029499605.1). NCBI lineage: Eukaryota > Metazoa > Chordata > Amphibia > Anura > Hylidae > Hyla > Hyla sarda. The sequence continues at coordinate 1,073,149 of NW_026610399.1, forward strand.
GCAGCGGGCACCATGCGCCGGGCAGGACGGAGCTGAGAGAACTGACAGGAGACTGAGCCGGGAGCAGCGCCGCCTGATAATGTATAGAGAGAGAACGACAGCTAGGGGGCAGCACCGGGAGGACACACCTGGAGACCGGGGGGGAGAGGGCTCTACAGAAGGGGCACAACACTGGGGGCAGGGG